>NC_057803.1:151240782-151540782 GCF_018294505.1 Triticum aestivum | reverse complement strand
GGACAAGCCCAAGGAGAAGAACTGGTACGGATGAAACCCTTTTGCAAGGACTCATCAAGTTGTTTCTTAAGCTCGGCTAACTCCAAAGGTGCCATCTTGTATGGTCTCCTAGAGATTGGAACAGTTCCTAGGATAAGTTCTAGGACAAACTCTACATCTCTGTCAGGTGGGACACCTGGCAGTTCTTCCGGAAAAACATCCGGGAAGTCACGGACTATCGGAATATCTTCAAGGTCTGGAAGAGGGCTGGCATTAAGAGAATAGAGTTGACGCCTTGCAACTCTAGTGGAGACAGTGACTATTTTGCCAGATGGATGTGTAAGTTGAACAGATCTGGTGTAACAATCGATCTTGGCATGATGAGCTGTCATCCAGTCCATACCCAAGATGATGTTAATATCTGCGGAGTTGAGAGATATCAAAGAAGCAAGGAATACCAGTCTGTCAACAAGGATTTCATTACCATGGATTACCTTGGAGGTTTGCCATTTGGAACCAGGAGTCTGGATTATTAGTGGAGTCGGCATATCACAAAATGACATGTCGTGCAACCGAGCGTATCCTTCGGATATGAAGGAGTGGGATGCTCCAGTATCGAACAGAACTGAAGTTGGGTGACAATTGACAAGAAGCGTACCCAGTACGACGTCGGGATCATCTTGAGCTTCTGTAGCTGAGACATGGTGCACACATGCTCGTTCAATGGAGGCTGGCTTGGTACTGATCATCTTGACTGATGGCTTTTCACGGCCAACAGACCTCTCAGACTGGGGTGGGGTATAACTGGACTGAGGGCAGTCACGTGCATAGTGCCCTGGTTCTCTGTAGGTGAAGCAAGTTCCTAAGGTAGGACGTGGACCTACATAGGCAAGTGGTCCACTAATAGGCCTGGGTGGAGCACGTTGCTGAGTTGGGTGAGGCGCCACATAGGATGGCCTCGGTGCATATCGAGGTGGAAGAGCTGAGTTCGGAATCCAAATCCGTCGCTTCTGAGAGCCAAAGCGGGAGGAAGAACCCAGATCACGGTTGTGCTTTCGAGACTCCTCGTAAGTGAGTTGAGCTGTCTCTGCATTAATGGCCTTGTTCACAAGAGCCTGGAAAGTATCACAGTGATGCAGGTGGAGATCACGATGCAACTTAGGGTTGAGACCCTTTCGGAACCTAGCCTGCTTCTTAGTGTCCGTGGACACTTCTTCTGTAGCATAGCGGGCGAGGTTTCCAAACTCTCTACTGTAAGCATCAACAGGCAGCTTACCCTGGGTAAAACTACATAACTCTTCACTCTTGCGGTCAGTGAGAGCCTGAGGAATGTGGTGCTCACGAAAAGCCTCGATGAAATCCTTCCAGGTAGGAATCTGACCAGCTGGAAGCATAGCCTCATAGCTCTGCCACCAAATACTAGCAGGACCTTCCAGGTGATAGGTAGCATAGGTGACCTTGTCACCTTCAGCCACGTTCGCAGAAAGCAACTTGTGAGTGATGCTTCGGAGCCAGTCATCTGCATCGAGTGGCTCAATGGAATGATGGAAGGTGGGTGGTTTCAGACCAATGAAGTCAGTGATGGAAACCAACTTCTTACGCTGATGTGCGGTGTTCTGCTCAATCTGTGCCAGCAAGCAGTTAGTGTCACGCTTGTTCCTCTCAGATGCTAACAAGAACTCTGTCATCAAACGTTGGTCAGGAGGATCCTCGTCCCTACCATCTCCGTGATTCTTGCTATGAGCAACTGAACCTCGGTTAGCAGATGACATCCTGGCACAGAAACCAAGGAAACAATGATGGAATTAGCATCAACATAGGGATGCGGAATGTAATGCAAAAGCATTGGAAATTCTTGAAATCCTGGGACAATTTCGGCAGCATAACGGTTGTAAATGCTGAAAAGGATTTTTGAGACATTCATCAAAGGAATAGCATAATCAATCAGCATCATAACATCAAGGTTCTGGGTCAAACTGAGGACACACAGAAGTAGTAGAACTGTAAGGAGACACAACCCAACAATCCTAAGACTTTACGGTTTAGTAACACGTCATCCTGAGAGATAGAGGAGAAGCCTAGGCCTTAACCCTTGTAGAAAAGAAGAGGTTAACTCAGAAAGAATGACATGAGGTAAAGGAGTAAAAAGAGCCTTACGTTCCCTTCCACAATCAATTCCCTTATATAAGTAAAGCATTTCTAGACTCAACTTCAACCAGTTTGGCATGGTAATCCTACAGTCAGTCAGGCTCTGATACCAATGATGTCGGGACCCCGATCCTAGGTCACACCGATCTAGCATGTAACACTTCGTATCACTTTGCAGCCTCACGCACGGTATTCCCATGGGTGCCACCTTACCTGGCCCGGGACCGTTTGCGCCTTTTGGCTCACGTATATGATAGTGTTGCTAGCATCTATATGACAGAGAAACCGGGCCGACATGACTAGTCGTGAACCCAAAGTAGCACTAACTTACGGGGACAGGCATACATGAATCAACCTCGAGCATGTCGGTCAACAGCGTATGAATCCGGGCTATAGCACTGGGCTAACAGGACTCCGGGAACCCGGGCTGTAGCAGGCTAGGCAGGACTCCGGATGTTACCGCGTGACATTTCCCCGAAGGGACAGACACAGGAATGAAGTGAATCACATGCCGGCCAGTCAAGTGTTCCGGAGCAGTAGTGCTGGGCTAGCAGGACTCCGGTGAACCGGGCTGTAGTGGACTACTGTGGCACATGGAAGCACAAGACTACATTTCCCCATAAGAGAGGCTACCAGAGGTAAACAACTAGGTTGACGGATCCCACACATAGCAATACACGTTACACGTACGCATAACATGCAAGTATGTGCTGTACAACATGGCATCACAACATAACTCAAACTCATATAGATAAAGGCCCAGAAGAGCCACATAGCATCAATACAAACAGGGGTCTCATGACCCATCATTCAGAGCATACAAGCAATGGAAGCATTACATGTCTGAGTATAGACAACTACAAGCCCGTCCCGTCGGACACCACCTGGTAGACAAGTAGCACTACCTACAAACGCCAGAAACTAGTTGCAACTCCTAGATAGAGATCAAGTGGATTAATAAGCCGAGAGGGGCCGGATAACCGGAACCCAATGTGTGGTAGTAACTGGACTTGGATAACATACACAGAACTCAGTTCTTAGGGACGGCTCAAATGAGACAACCCACCATGTACTCCTATATGGCCTCTCATCGCTACCTTTACCAAAACGTGTTCACACACTTAGCCTTTACCGGTAGGACATGTTCACCACTCCGATTCATTCCCGATGAATCAGACCTGACACAACTCTAAGCATAGATGGCATAAAGAAAACAAGCATGGATGAGCAGGCACATCAAGGCTCATGCAACTCCTACTCATGTTAGTGGGTTTCAACTATTTACTGTGGCAATGACAGGTCATGCAGAGGAATGGGTTCAACTACCGCAGCAGAAAGTAGCAGTTTGAATCATTGTTGTCCTAATGCAGTATAAGGAGCAGGAGCGAGAGAGTGGGATTTATCGAGATGCTCAAGGGGGTTTGCTTGCCTGATAGATCCATGAAGAAGCACCGCTCCTCAGACAGGTACTTGGGACACCTTCCAGAGTAGAACCTATCGAGAGGGGACGGTGCCGGCAATCAATAAACAACCATATGCCACAATATGATGCATGAAGATGACATTTCAAAGATGCTATGATTTGCCCTAATGCATCTAGCATCAATTTGGTTGAAGCCCATATGTACCAAGGGTTCATATGCAAACCCCAAATTAAATATATAACATGCCAGGCTACCAGAGGTAAACAACTAGGTTGACGGATCCCACACATAGCAATACACGTTACACGTACGCATAACATGCAAGTATGTGCTGTACAACATGGCATCATAACATAACTCAAACTCATATAGATAAAGGCCCAGAAGAGCCACATAGCATCAATACAAACAGGGGTCTCACGACCCATCATTCAGAGCATACAAGCAACGGAAGCATTACATGTCTGAGTACAGACAACTACATAAGGAAAAGACTAAGAAGCCTGACTATACACGACCCTCCCAAGGGTACAAGATCGTAGCTGGGATACAAGCTACTCGTCGAAGTCACTAGCGTAACCAACTGCAAAACATAAATAAGCAAACGTGAGTACAAAGGTACTCAGCAAGTCTTACATCAGAACTATCTACACATGCAACATTATCAACAAAGGGGGTGGTGGAGTTAACAGCAGCAAGCCAGCTTTGACTCAGTGGCTAGCCTATACTACGAGTATCAGAAACTTCTTTGAGGTGAGAAGACGCACACGAGTCCACATATTCACCATATCAATACTCCACTATGGATCCGTTCCCGTCTCCCTACGAGAAGGCCATCCATAGAACTCACGCTTATCTTGCGGATTTTAGAGTATCCACTTCAAGTTGTCTATGTACTACATAAGTCCTCCAAGTTTCCATATCCGAGGAAACGGCTATTCGAATAGATAATATTGACCCTGCAGGGGTGTACTTCTTCACACACGCTCTCGCCACTTATAGCCCTGTACACATCATGTACCTCGACAACCTTCAAGCGGAAGTTGGGCGAGGGTGTCGGCCATGACCTGACTAACCACACAAGTCTCTCGTCCAGGTTTATCGCCTATTCGGGTTCCATCCGCAAGGAGATCCGGCCGGGGTGTCGCTCACGGCCCCAAACGATGTGTGCAGGGTTCCCAAGCCCACCATCCGGGTGCCACTTGGTACACCGTGCCACGGTGCCTAGTCTGTCCGAAGCCCATCCCGTCGGACACCACCCGGTAGACAAGTAGCACTACGTACAAACCCAGAAACTAGTTGCAACTCCTGGACAGAGATCAAGTGGATTAATAAGCCGAGAGGGGCCGGATAACCGGAACCCAATGTGTGGTAGTAACTGGACTTGGATAACATACACAGAACTCAGTGCTTAGGGACGGCTCAAATGAGACAACCCACATTGTACTCCTACATGACCTCTCATCGCTACCTTTACCAAAACATGTTCACACACTTAGCCTTTACCGGTAGGACATGTTCACCACTCCGATTCATTCCCGATGAATCAGACCTGACACAACTCTAAGCATAGCTAGCATAAAGAAAACAAGCATGGATGAGCAGGCACATCAAGGCTCAAGCAACTCCTAGTCATGCTAGTGGGTTTCAACTATTTACTGTGGCAATGACAGGTCATGCAGAGGAATGGGTTCAACTACCGCAGCAGAAAGTAGAAGTTTGAATCGTTGTTGTCCTAATGCAGTATAAGGAGCAGGAGCAAGAGAGTGGGATTTATCGAGATGCTCAAGGGGGTTTGCTTGCCTGATAGATACACGATGAAGCACTGCTCCTCAGACAGGTACTCGGGACACCTTCCAGAGTAGAACCTATCGAGAGGGGACAGTGCCGGCAATCAATAAACAACCATATGTAACAATATGATGCAGGAAGATGACATTTCAAAGGTGCTATGATTTTCCCTAATGCATCTAGCATCAATTTGGTTGAAGCCCATATGTACCAAGGGTTCATATGCAAACCCCAAATTAAATATATAACATGCCATTATTACGTTTTCACTTATACAGCAAGTATAAGTTGATTGTTCATGCATGAAACAGGCATAAATGGATTCCTTGCATTTTTCTGATAATTTTTCATATATAATTTATTTGATTTGGAGTTACGGTTGAATTACTATGAATTTTAGAAGTTTTAACTATTTTCTGAAATTCTCTGAATTATTTAAAATCCAAAAAAACAATTACTGCGTCAGCGTGACGTCACAGAGGCGTCAGCAGGGCTGACCAGGTCAGACCTGACATGTGGGGGCCACACGTCAGTGACACTGGGGTTAACCCCGGGTCGAACCCGCACTGACTAGGGTTTGACTTGGCTCTGGGGCCCACTGTCAGTCTCAGGGGGGGATTAGGCTGTGGAATTAGCGCTAATTAAGCTGCCACGCCAGCCTCGCCGGAGTTCGGCCAGCGACGACCAAACCGCGCGGCGGTGTTTCGCTGGAATGCGCTACACGCGGCGGGTGGACGCGCGAAGGCCACCAAAAGATAGCCCGCACACGCCCGCATCTAGCTGGCTGCTCGGGAGGCCGCGGGGTCGCCGGAAACGACGGCCACGACCATGGAGGCGGCGGCCGAAGTTCGGTGGTGCACAGGCACGGGGCTACGGAGCACGAGGAGCCCGACTGGGGTTGTCTACGGCTTCCTGGCGTAACCAAGAGCACGACCGTGCGCTCGGGTGCGACTACCGCGAACTAAAGCGACGGCGGCGAAGAGGATGCCAGCGGTAAGCTCACGGCATGGTGGGGACCAGAGCTAGTGAGCATAAACGAGAGTGGGAGGAGACGGGTTCGACGCGAAAGCTCACAGAGAGGCTACCGGAGGGGTCGGCGGGCGCGGGGACAGCCGGTGGGCAGCGAATCGACGCCGAGGATCTCCGGGCACCGAGGTTGAAGAAGACGTCGGGGACGATGATCTGGTGCTTCCCCGGTTGCTTGGCTCTACGTGGATGAAGAAGACGACGGCGCGGAGCTCGAGGTCTCATCGACAGGTAGTGGGGTGGCCGGTGTCCATGTCTACGGCGAGCGGCGGTCTCGGGTGTGCTCGGCGGCGCGAGGAAGAGGGGCCAGAGGAAGGGGACGAGGCAGGGGAAGGAGGGGAAAGTGAGAGGGGGTCGTCCTCATCTCCTGGGCGTGCAGGTGGACTCGGGGGAGGATAGCCAGCGTGAAGCAGGAGGTGGCGCGCTCGGCCGCGTGCGAGGTCTCTCCCTCTGCCTACTGGCAGAGGTTGAAGATGACTGGCAAGCCGCCAGGTGGGCTGGGCCGGCCAGTGGGCCGCCAGGTAAGTGGCCTGGGTAGGTGTTTTTCTTATTTCCTGTTTTCTTTTTCTATTTCTGACATTTGTTTTGTATCCAAAAGAAATGTTAAAACATTTCCATAAATGCTGAAAATAATTGTGGCATCTAGATATAATATTCTAGAGGCCCTCACCAATTTCCAACATTTTTGGAGCCATTAAAATATTTATATAATTTAAATAGCTCCAAATCAAATATTTATGCATTGATTCAAAAATCCAAGATGTGTAGCAAAAATG
Organism: Triticum aestivum; assembly: GCF_018294505.1. Classification (NCBI taxonomy): domain Eukaryota; kingdom Viridiplantae; phylum Streptophyta; class Magnoliopsida; order Poales; family Poaceae; genus Triticum; species Triticum aestivum. Next base: position 151,533,638 of record NC_057803.1, on the reverse strand, counting down.
TGCATCACCTCTGGTTGTTGTTTGCAACATTATCCAAAGAGCATGAACATTTTTGAATAGCATTTTGGGTTCATTGAAAATCCATTTTAAAATTGAACCTATTGGGAAAAAACTTTGGTGCTAGGGTTTGCAACATCCCCATTTCAATTTCATTTGAAATTAAAACATGATGCACCAAGCAAGCCTAGGACCATACCAGAACTAGGGATGTGACACAAGGAAAGTCCCTTCCGGACACGGGACGAAGTCTTCAATCTTGTATCTTCATAGTCCAAGAGTCCGGCCGAAGGTATAGTCCGGCTATCCGGACACCCCCTAATCCAGGACTCCCTTAGCCCCCCTCTGGGAGGAGCCCCCGGGGCATGTACAGCCCCGCCCTAACACGTGGCTTGCACGGCAGGGCTATGAGGTGTATCTTGGCACTCGTGAGCCAGCGCGGGACTCACGAGGCCCTACCTCAAGGCGGGTTGCGCCTGGTCTTGAGTCTTGGTGACTGTCAGTGTCAAAACCGGCGGATCTCGGGTAGGGGGTCCCGAACTGTGCGTCTAGGCCGGATGGTAACAGGAGGCAAGGGACACAAAGTTTTACCCAGGTTCGGGCCCTCTCGATGGAGGTAAAATCCTACGTCCTGCTTGATTAATATTGATGATATGGGTAGTACAAGAGTAGATCTACCACGAGATCGGAGAGGCTAAACCCTAGACGCTAGCCTATGGTATGATTGTTGATGTGTATGTTGTCCTACGGACTAAAACCCTCCAGTTTATATAGACACCGGAGAGGGTTAGGGTTACACAAAGTTGGTTACAATGGTAGGAGATCTTCATATCTGTATCGCCAAGCTTGCCTTCCACACCAAGGAAAGTCCCTTCCGGACACGGGACGGAGTCTTTAATCTTGTATCTTCATAGTCCAGGAGTCCGGCTGAAGGTATAGTCCGGCTATCCGAACACCCCCTAATCCAGGACTCCCTCAGTAGCCCCTGAACCAGGCTTCAATGACGACGAGTCCGGCGCGCAGATTGTCTTCGGCATTGCAAGGCGGGTTCCTCCTCCAAGTACTTCATAGAAGATTTTGAACACAAAGATGGTGTCCGGCTCTTCAAAATAAGTTTCCACATATTGCCATAGAGAGAATAATATTTACACAAATCCAATCTGCTGACGTATTCCATAGCGTGACACACCACGGCCAAGCCTTTATCCGAGTCGTTTCATTATCCCACCTCAGCACGTCATGCGAGGCGGTTTCCTTGGCACGTCTTGTTAAAGCAGAGATCGTGTCCCCTTATCCCAGGATTCTCATCAATATGGGCGTGGGTAACCCAACCGCGCCATTGATTACGGCGCTTGGAGATAAGCGAGTTTTACCAGGCTGGTGGGGACATGTAGTTGCGTCCACCCAGATAAGGGGATAAGGATCCGCCTTTTCACCTACGCCTTCTTTCTCCTTCGCCTATCCATTCTCGTGCACTCGAGCTCCAGCGCCCAAGTCCGCACTCCCCACCTCAACCTTCTCCAGCCATGTCCGGAGCGGGAGGCAAGTGGATGGTCTCCTCCGTCACGGAGGGACACATCAAAAAGCTGAGGAAGGCCGGATACCTGTCTAACGACATCGCGTACCGGCTTCCCGAAAAGGGGCAGCTCATCCCCACCCCTAGGCCCCATGAGAGGGTGGTGTTCCTCCCCTCTCCACCCATTTGTCCGGGGGCTCAATCTCTATTACGGCCTGGATTTCCACGATCTGGCCCCCAACTTCGTCCTCAACATCTCGGCGTTTATCGTGTGTGCGAGGCCTTCCTCCGCATCCGCCCCCATTTCGGCCTATGGCTCAAGACTTTCAATGTCAAGCCGAAGGTGGTGCGAGGCAACCAGGCGGAGTGCGGAGGCGCCATGGTGGGCAAGATGGCCAACGTCCTATGGCTCGAGGGCTCCTTTGTGGAGACCCTAAAGGGGTGGCAATCGTGGTGGTTTTACATCACCGAGCCGCGCGACGCCGAATGGGTCACACCCCCCGAGTTTCGATCCGGACCCCCTACACGGCTCACCTCCTGGAAGGAGACGGGCCTGTCGTGGGGTAAGAAAGGAGAGCTGACCGGACTCCAAACATGCGTCCAAACCCTGGTGGACAAGAAGCTCAAACATGTCAACGTAGTCTAGGTTATGCTCGTCCGCTTGATCCTCCCATGTCAACAACGGGATTTCAACCTGTGGGAGTTCGACCTGGCGCGGCACCAAACTCTGAGCAGGCTCTTCGACACGATGTACAAAGATGCTTGGAAGGTGCTTTTCAAGGGCGCCGAGGCTCCCGCATCTACTACCGAGGATCGCGGATTCAGTGCGCAGCATCATGCTCTCGCGGTAAGCTGTTTTTTCCTTTTACAGGGTATCAGTTTTTCATAGTTTGACTCCATGCGGGATCAAAGCTCCCTTACCTTTGACAGGATTGGTAGGTGACATCCGGACAGATCAACTGTCCAGCTCCTTTGCCCAAAGGCCCAGTGGACGCTCGCTTGGAGAAGCTGCTGGTTCCGGCACCCTATGTGGTGCCGGAGAAGAAGGCCGCGAAAAAGGCCGTGGGGACTCGAAAGAGTGCCCGGCGCCAGGAGGTGTTGGATCCATCATCCGACGGTTCCGAGGCGCATTCCTCCCGTGAAGACGAGGAGGAAGAAGAAGAGACCTCTCCCCCTCCAGCGGGAGGAGAGAAGAAAAGGAAGGCCGCCCTCTCAAGGGAGGCCGGAGGGTCCAAGAAGGGGAAAACCCTTCCTCCGGACTACTCCGCCGACGCCGACGACGGCGGAGAGGAGTGGCAGCCCAGGGCCAAGCCCCTGGCAAAATCGTAAGTATCCGGATACCAGAGTAATTCATAGTATTCATTTATTGCACAGCTTTCCCTTACGTCGAACATGTTTATGCAGCCCACCCAAAGACCGGCTCGACGCGTCGTCGAGCGGCTCACTGGACTCGTCGGATGTGAACTCGCTTTCGACGGCTTCCTCCCCCCGCCCTACGAACGACACCGAAGTGTTGTCCCAACAGGTTCCAAGCCGGGAGGAGGTGGTCCTGGAGGCGCCGCAAGGCGACCTCCCGGACTCCAGGAGTAAAGGGAATGAAACCCCCCAGGGCTCCAAGTCCGGCTCTAGGCCGGACACCGCTCCGGAACCTTCAAAGGTTCCAAAGTCCGGCGGGGGACCTCCCTCCAAGAGGAGCAAGTCCACCGTGCCGGTGGCCCCCGTCCAACCGGAGGCGCCGGACAATATGTTGGAGGCGCTCCAAGGCGCGTCCATCGACGAGGAGCACCGCACTATTATGAGTGCGGTGGTCCAGAAGGTTCAGTCCGCCAAGAGCGGACTGACTGAAGCTTGTACTAGCCTTTCAACAGGCTTTGAGGTAAGTAGAGAATGTGTAAATAATATTACCGCATAGACAGTAGCCCCTGATGCTTTGTTTGGCATTCGGGACGAAAAGCCGAATAGAGGATCAAATAAAATTCACAGGAATCTAACAAAAATGAGTCAATATGCATATGCAGGCTTCTCTGCTTGCGTCCGCCGCACTGACTGCGGAAGTGGACACGCTAAAGCAGAACCTCGAGCGGTCCGAGCAAGAGCTCGGGCGTGCCAAGAAGCAGCTCGAGGACAATGAAGGTAAGAAATACCTTGTTTTTAAATATATATAAAAAGGTGCAATTACAAAGAATGACATGATTATCGTGGCTATTGTAGGGGCCATGTCTGAGGTGGCGACCCTTAAGCAAGCGCTGGTCGAGGCCGAGAAGAGGGCGGCCTCGGAGCGCACCGAGCGGGAGAAGTATGAGGCCGAGGTTGGCAAGGTACGGCAAGAGCTCCAGGCTCTCATGGAAAAACATGAGAGTTTGGAGCTTGACTCAAAGACGCGAGCGTCCGAGCTCGCGGTGGCTATTGAAAATGCCAAGTCTGCCAAGGCCGAATCCTAGAAGACCCTCCAGGAGTTGGATGAGGTGAAGAAGATAGCGGCGGGTAAGGCATTCTTTATGCAAAGCAAACACATAAACGTGAGTTACTTGTTACTTACCCGAATCCGGAGCTCTCCAGGAGCGTTCGCAGATCTTCCCCGGAGTGTGTCTGATGCCGCCGCATTCTATCGAGCCGAGGAGGGCAGCTCGACAGAGAAGGTGTTCTGTTCTCAGTATGCTGAGGCCGGACACCCCGTGCCCCTGAGCGACCAGCTGAAGCAACTGGTCGAGCTCGACAAGGCGGCCGAACAGGCCATGAAGGGCCTCATTGTTCGGCTGTGGCCTGGAGGGGCTCTGCCTGGGAGCTATTTTGGGCTGGTGCGGCGGCTGGTGGAGGCCTGTCCAAGGCTCGAAGTCATCAAGCGCTCCGTCTGCATTGAAGGTGCCCGTAGGGCCCTTGCCCGTGCTAAGGTGCACTGGGGCAAGCTGGATGCTGAGAAGCTTGTGAAGGACGGGCCACCGCCGGGGAAGGAGCATCGCAAGCCCGAGAATTACTATAAGGATGTTCTGAAGGGTGCCTGCCTTGTGGTGGATGAATGTTCTAGGGATGTAATTTTTGAGTGAAACTTGCTCGTTTTGTCCTGTGCGCTGAAAACTTGTTCATATGCGCTAAGCAATGCTATTGGAATTTAAAATATTACCTTCTGTGCGGCTGTTTATCAATTCTGAGAGATGGCGAGTCGTCGGCTTCTGCCCCCGTGCCGCTAGTGCTGGGGTGTTCGGGGATAAACCTGAGCGCTCTTTTTCCCATGTTTGGGTCCTTCGAGGGAGGCGCTCAGCCCAACGAACAAGGCAATCGGACTATAATGCGTGAACACTCTCACTTAGCCATAGAATTCTATAATTTTAAATTTCGGCGAAGCCCCTGGTATTCGGAAGACCGAGTTCGAGGCGCTATCCATGCCTTGGCCGGACAGAGCCGGCTCCTCGCCCTAAGCGGCATAAGTCTTTAGGGACTCGAAAAACCTCTCGAACAGCGACCAGCTCTCGCTTCATCATGACAGTGAGTTTTAGCTTTGTCCACTGAGGTGCTCGACCCAGCTCAACTAGGGCACAATCGCAGTGGTTCTCCTAGTGCTACCTTAGCCGATATAGCGGAACGTAAGGCACCAAAACATAGGAGCCGGGCAAACCCAACTATTGACCCAAGACATGATTCGGAGCCGATGCATATAATGCTATAAGTTCGGGGTGCCGCACTTGTTAAAGTGTTGAGACTTCTCACACCATATTTAGGGGAACTAAAGCCCCTGGGGTATTTTGGCCGTACCAACGTGTACGGGTGCAACATGTCGTTAAGGAACATATATAAAGAAAAAAGGGTAATGCAAAAATAGACGAAAGCAATGCATTGTTTGTTAAAAAGGGCTGCGATCAAAGCAGAACGATACAAATAATGCGATAAGTGAAAGGTTGGACTAGTTAACATGTCCGTCCCAAGGGCAAGCTGCGGAATAGTATGCGGAACAGGTATACTGCTCGTGATAGAGACCACCTGGGAGTTCCGTAATGCGGCGTGGCTTGTCTGCTTCCCTTGTTCTTGCATCGTTTGTGCAGCAATTGAATTGCCGAACAGGCCTTCCGAAGGATGGAGTCCTGAAAGTAAGAGAAAATTTAAAAAAAAATCGGCAGCCCCTGGTACGGTTTAAGCCATGTTTCGGGCGTGCCGTGATGGTGCCCCTCCCCCTGTAACCATGGTATCTCTAGAGCATAGTTATGTACGCAAAGTACTGGCGTCGCCTTTTTGCGAGGGTTGGGGTTGGGGCCGCATTGCTACGCCTGCTCGGATCGTGCCAGGCGGTCTTGTTGTAGGTTACTCCGGGCGCACTTGACGGTGTCCGGTCGTTTAGTGGCCAGACTGGAGAACTAGCTGGAGGGGCTGCTTTGTACTTCCGCTGCAAGGGCCGCCGTGTGCTCCTCCGTTCGGAGGGAGCGTTCGGTGTTTCCATTGACCGTAATTACTCCTCGAGGGCCTGGCATCTTGAGCTTAAGGTATGCATAGTGCGGTACTGCATTGAACTTGGCGAATGCGGTTCGCCCGAGCAGTGCGTGATAACCATTGCGGAACGGGACTATGTCGAAGATTAACTCCTCGCTTCGGAAATTATCCAGAGATCCGAAGACCACTTCAAGTGTGACTGAGCCTATACAGTTGGCCTCTACACCTGGTATTACGCCTTTAAAGGTCGTTTTGGTGGGCTTAATCCTCGAGGGATCTATGCCAATTTTCCGCACTGTATCCTAGTAAATCAGGTTCAGGCTGCTGCCGCCGTCCATAAGGACTCTAGTGAGATGAAATCCATCAATAATTGGGTCTAGAACCAATGCAGCGAATCCGCCATGACGGATGCTAGTGGGATGGTCCCTTCAATCAAAGGTGATCGGGCAGGAGGACCATGGGTTGAACTTTGGGGCGACTGGCTCTACCGCGTATACGTCCCTCAACGCGCATTTCCGCTCCCTTTTGGGGACGTGGGTTGCGTATATCATGTTCACCGTCCGCACTTGTGGGGGAAAACCCTTCTGTCCACTGCTGTTCGGCGGCCGGGGCTCCTCGTCGTCATCGCTATGCAGCCCCTTGTCTTCATTTTCGGCGTTTAACTTGCCTGCCTGCTTGAACACCCAACAATCCCTGTTGGTGTGATTGGCCCGCCTTTCGGGGGTGCCATGTATCTGGCACAAGCGGTCGAGTATTCGGTCCAAACTTGATAGGCCCCTAGGATTCCTTTTGAATGGCTTTTTCCGCTGACCGGATTTAGAGCCTCTGAATCCAGCATTAACTGCCGTATCCTCAGCATTGTCGCCATTAATGCGGCGCTTCTGCTTGTTGCGACGCGACCTGCCACCACTGTCCCTGGTGTCCGAATTACCAGGGTTCTTGGTCATATTGTTGCTACGAGCAAGCCAGCTGTCTCTCCCGCGCAAAAGCAGGTCATGAGTGTTGTGAGTGCTGCCATAGAATTCGGCTTTTCCTGTTCCAGGTGCCGGGCCAGCCACTCGTCACAGATATTATGCTTGAAGGCTGCTAGGGCCTCAGCGTCCGGACAGTCGACTATTTGATTTTTCTTTGTTAGGAACCATGTCCAGAATGGCCTGGCCGATTCCTCTGGCTGCTGAATTACGTGACTTAGGTCATCGGCGTCTGGGGGTCGCACATAAGTGCCCTGGAAATTTTCGAGGAATGCGGCTTCCAGGTCCTCCCAACAACTGATTGATCCTGTTGGCAAGTTGTTAAGCCAATGCCGAGCTGGTCCTTTAAGCTTGAGTCGGAGGTATTTGATCGCGTGGAAATCATCGCCACGGGCCATGTGGATATGAAGGAGATAATCCTCGATCCATACCACAAGATCTGTTGTGCCATCATATGATTCAATGTTTACGGGTTTGAAACCCTCGGGGATTTGATGATCCATTATTTCGTCTGTGAAGCATAGTGGATGTGCGGCGCCTCTGTACAGGGCTATATCATGACATAGCTCCAATGAGCTTTGTCTACTGTGTTCGGCCCTGCCGAATTTGTGGCCGGCGTGACGGTTACCGTCTCGTGCCGTGGGGCGCCCCCGCGTCTCGTGCCTTGCCTTGTCCTCCAACATATCTCGTAAGTCTGGCGCATATTCCCGTGCCTTGGTACGGGGTGCAGCTTGAGTGGAGGGCCGAGAGGCCTCTCTGTCGCGGCCACGAGTTGGCCGGTCGGCCGCATCAAGTGCTTCCTCCTCTAATCGGGGTAGCAACCTGCGCTTTGGGTAGCTCTTGGAGGGGCGTTCGAGTTTATGCTCTTCGGCCACAAGGACTTCAGTCCATCTGTCGACTAGCAAATCTTGATCAGCTCTAAGCTGTTGCTATTTTTTCTTGAGGCTTCTTGCCGTCGCCATAAGCCTGCGTTGAAAACGCTCTTGCTCGACGGGATCCTCTGGCACGACGAATTCGTCGTCGTCGAGGCTTGCCTCGTCTTCGGAGGGAGGCATATAATTGTCGTCCTCGACCTCTCTGTCTGCCGCTCTCTCATGAGGGCTGGTTTCTCCATCCTCCTGTGCTTAATCTTGCTGGAGGGGATTTTCTTCGGCACTTTCCGGAGTATTATTATCTCCCGTGCTGGAATCACTCACCGTATTTTTTCTGGCAGGATTTTGAGCGGCGCCGCTGACGCCGGCGCTTAGGCTGTTTCTTGGAGGGATCATCCTCCCCTGTTCCATCGCCATCTCCTTCTTTTGGGGTGTCCACCATGTAAATGTCATATGACGAGGTGGCTTTCCAGGGCCTGGTAGGCGCTGGTTCATCATCATCTCCTTCATCGGCATCCATACCGTTGATGTCTTCGGAGTCGAAGTCGAGCATGTCGGTTAAGTCGTTGACAGTGGCTACAAAGTGGGTGGTGGGTGGGCTTTGAATTTCTTCATCGTCCGTACCCCAACGTTGCTGACCGTAGTCCGGCCAGGGCTCTCCTGATAAAGAGAGAGACTTCAGTGTCTTCAGGATATCGCCGAAAGACGAGTGCTGAAAGATGTCCGCGGCAGTAAACTCCATGATCGGCGCCCAATTGGATTCAATCGGCAGGGACGCGGAGGGTTCGGAGTCCAGAGAGGAGTCCGGCTCCTTGGAGTCGCGAGTCTCACAGAGTACGGGGCTGGTGTTCGGCTCAATCACCGTTGGGATCGCAGCCCCCGAGGTGGCGTCCAACCGCCCATCCTGGATCGGCGCAGTTGGCTCCGAATTAAGGGTCGAAGCTGATGCGGGTGCGGCCTCCAGGGCACTGTTCGGCGGTAGAGCTAGATCTTGCTCGTCAGGATAGTGCGGCGCGCTCGGCAGTGGCTCGAATCCGTCGAAGATCAAGTCCCCGTGGATGTGAGCCGTGTAGTTTAAACTTCCAAATCTGACCTGACGGCCAGGGGCGTAGCTTTCGATCTGCTCCAGACGGACAAGTGAATTGACCCGCAGTGTGAAGCCGCCGAAGACGAAGATCTGTCCGGGGAGGAAGGTCTCACCCTGGACTGCATCACTATTGATGATCGTAGGAGCCATCGAGCCTGACGGCGACGACACAGAGGAACTCTCAATGAAAGCACCAATGTTGGTGTCAAAACCGGCGGATCTCGGGTAGGGGGTCCCGAACTGTGCGTCTAGGCTAGATGGTAACAGGAGGCAAGGGACACGAAGTTTTACCCAGGTTCGGGCCCTCTCGATGGAGGTAAAACCCTACGTCCTGCTTGATTAATATTGATGATATGGGTAGTACAAGAGTAGATCTACCACGAGATCGGAGAGGCTAAACCCTAGAAGCTAGCCTATGGTATGATTGTTGATGTGTATGTTGTCCTACGGACTAAAACCCTCCGGTTTATATAGACACCGGAGAGGGTTAGGGTTACACAAAGTTGGTTACAATGGTATGAGATCTTCATATCCGTATCGCCAAGCTTGCCTTCCACGCCAAGGAAAGTCCCTTCCGGACATGGGATGGAGTCTTTAATCTTGTATCTTCATAGTCCAGGAGTCCGGCTGAAGGTATAGTCCAGCTATCCGAACACCCCCTAATCTAAGACTCCCTCGGTGATTATATGTTCCTGCAAGGCAGTTAGATGCAAGCACTCTACATCCTTAGGTCCCGGCCCTCGAGCGAGCTCAGCCGCCGCTGGTATGCCAGGTCGCGATGCTGTGGTCAAGGCCAGGGGGTGAGGGCTGGAGAGCCAGTAAGAGCTCCTGAGTCGCAATGCTCAGGAGCCCCCCTTTTAACATGCAAGTGAATTGCATAGGGTGAATGGACCCGTGGCGGGCGGTGACCGAGCAAGTGATAGCAGTTGGCAGGTTAAGCATGAAGAGCAGATCGACTTGGATAAATGCAGGAAGATACATGCCACTGGGCCTGGCCCGAGCGACGTGGGGATGATGCAGCCCGAGGGGTGCCCCCAACAAGGTAAGCTAAAGATATAACAAAAGGGATACATGCCACAGGGACGGACCCATGTGGCCTGGGAATAATGCAGCCCGAGGGGCGCTCCCAGCTTAAATGGACTTGGAAGATGTCACCTGGTCCTGTAGACGAAGTAGAGTTGGTGCAGCTGAAGCCACGCGTTGAAGTAATGGCTCCTCATGAGCCACCGGGACCCTGAGGCTCGGGAGGCTCTGGGGGCTCGGGTGGTTCCCTGAAGACCGTCCCCATCTCCCCCAGAGCGGCGCGGGACCTGGCCTCCTGAGCCTCCAGGACTTGCCGCACATTGTGCTGATAGGCCGACGCCACCCTCGGCAAGCCGAAGGACATGCGAACGTAGCTGTGTGGTGGGCCCTCACAGAGGCCCGCAAGTGATGGCTAGAAGCGCTCCTGAGATGCGGCCCTGTTGAGCCCCGGGATGTTGATGCAGGCGTGCAGCCCGGCATCCTCGCCTGGATGGGGGGCTGCGCCTTGTGAGTGGTCATGGCCGCGCATGGCCCTTGCTCCTTGCAGTTCCTCGGTGGTCTTGGTGATGAACTCCTGAGCAGTGGGCGCTCGTTGCCTTGTGCTCTCCCGAGGAAAGTGTGTCGTAAAGCACGCTTCCAAGTGGTGCCCAAGCGCCTCCCTCATGAGGTTGGCAAGGTCTGAGGCTCTCTAGGAGAGAGCCCCCGAGCCCTGCCCGAGGAGGGCGCTAGACGCGCTTTCCTATGCGGTGGAGGGAGGCGCCCCTGGAGTGAGCGCTGATCCTGACGAGGCTCCTGACACGACGCCATCTTCTTGGGGTCCTGCGCGGCGCGGCAGCTTCTTATTGGGGATGGTCTCCGGAGGGCCTTCACTTCTGTCGTTAGGGTTGTCGATTGCTGCATCTTGGAAGGCGCGCTCAAGGGAGCACACCGCATCCCTTTCTTCACATGGGATCGTGATGATTCCCCCACTTCCTGGCATCTTGAGGACGTTGTAGCCATGGTGAGTGACTGCCATGAACTTGTCCAGGGCTGGATACCCGAGGATGGCAATCTACGACAGGTGGATGTGCGCGACGTCGAAGTCGATGAGCTCGGTGCGGTAGTTCTTGCGCTCCCCGAAGGTGACAGGCAGGTGGACCTGCCCTATCGGTGTGGTGGAACCATTAGTCACTCCTGAGAAAGGCTTGGTTGGCTGGAGCTGTTCATAGGGTACTTGGAGGTTGTCGAACGTGTCGACGGACAGGACATTGAGCCCTGCGCCGCCGTTGATGAGAGTCTTGGTGACTTGCACATTGCTGATGACTAGGGAGCATAGCATAGGCAGGTTGCCAGCGGTGGCTGCGCATTTGAGCTGGTCGGCCGAGTCGAAGGTGATGGCGCATTGGGACCACCTGAGCGGGCGCGTGGCCTCGAGCTTGGGGAGCGTCGCATTCACCTCGTGAGCGAACTGTTTGAAGATGTGATGAGAGGTTAGGGCCTGAGCACCGCCCAAGATGCAAGCGATCGCGCGCGGCTCCTGGAAGCCCCCATCCCCCTCGTCCTGGTGGTGGTCATCGTTCCTTCTTGGTGGTGGCAATGAGGGAAGACCGGCATTGCCCTGGGGGCGATCCTCACAAGGTGGGTCCCTCCAGGCGCTCTCGCGAGGTTGGTCCTGCTAGCGGTCCTCCCGAGGCCGGTCGCGCCACTCCTGGCGCAGGCCACGGTCATCCCAGTGTTCGCCTCCGCGTCCTCCTCCACGGCCGTAGCCCCGGTCGTTGCGCTCGAGGCGTCGACCGAAGTGTCCTTCCCGAATAGCTCTGAGCTCTTGACAGTCGCTGGTGTTGCGGGTGTTCAGGTTGTGGAAGGCGCAGAACGGGAGGCCGTTCTTGGATGACTCGGTCTGATCTCTGCCTCGCTTAGTGTCGGGCTCCACTGCGAGCACTACTGCCTCTTTGCGCTTCACGTCCTTGGCCTTGGCCTTCTTCTCCTCCACTCCTGCAGCTAGCAGCTCATGGAGAGAGAGGCGCCCCTCCTCAGCTCTTGCACACTTGGTCGCCAGGTTGAACAGCTCCTGAGATGTGCAAAGCTCCTCGTGGATAGCCATCTCTTCCTTCATCTTGACGTCACGGACGCCGTCTGAGAACGCGGAGATGATGGCTTCGTCCGTGACCTTGGGGATCTTGAGGCGGGTGTTATTGAAGCGCTGGATGTACTTTTGGAGGGTCTCTCCTGGCTGCTGCTTGATGCGGCGTAGATCGCCCACGGCCGGTGGGCGGTCGCGAGTGCCCTGGAAGTTGGCGACGAAGCGGTCGCACATCTCATCCCAGGAGGAGATCTAGCCGTGCTGCAGATTCAGGAGCCAGGAGCGGGCCCCATCCTTGAGAGCCATGGGAAACCAGTTCGCCATGACTTTTTCATCGCCATTGGCCGCTTCGATGCTCAGCTCATAGAGCTGCGGGAACTTTGCAGGGTCGGCGGTGCCGTCGTATCGAGGAGGTAGATCAAGCTTGAACTTGCCTGGCCAGGCGACGCTACGCAGTTCGGGGGTGAAGGCGTGGCAGCCAGCCGTGGTCGCTGGGGCACGCTTCTGAGGCGGAGCTTGGTCTTGGCGAGGCCCACGCTGTGCCACTGTAGGCGGCACGCGGTCTTGACGAGGTGGCGCGGGGAGTGCCGGTGCAGCTTCTCGCGACCGCGGGATTTCTTGGCAACTTCTTTCTTCATGCGCGGGCACCGGGCGCGGTGGATCACACCGCGGAGGAACGCGCCTTGGTGCCAAGGCACCGTCTTGGGGACGAGGCGGTGGAGGCACGCCATGAGCCCCGTCGCCCGCGGCTGGTTGAGGGGGAGGCAGAGTGTGGGACGGCGTCGGAGAGCCCCCTGCGGCACGGACGAGCTTGGTGACGCGGTCGAGCCACTCCTCATAGAGGTCGTCGACGGGGCGGTAACGCAGGAGCTCGTTCGCCGCGATGAGCGTGGCCCGTGCTTCCATGGGAGCACGATGCGCATGGGACGAAGAACCAGCAGGGGTGAGTGATGGAGTAGCGGTGCGGCTGTCCTGCCGCACTGAAGGATGTAGTGAGGATGCCTGCTGCTCGTTCCCCACCAGGCCTGTGGCAGAAATGGTGGCAGGGGACGGAGAACGACGAGGTGGCCCGTCAACGGGAGTCGTCTGAGCGACACGGGCGGCGAGTGCAGCCCAACGCTCAGCTCGAGCACGACGAGCGTCCGACATGGAGACGACAGAGCGACGGACTGACAGAAAGAAAGCTACGGCGCACCCCTACATGGCGCGCCAAATGTCGGATGTGGGGTTCCGGCTAACCCTTAGGGTTTGAACATTGGGGTGCGCGCGAAGTCTTTCCCTTCTACCAATCTATGCCCTAGCTTGCTAAGATCTTGGGGACGAACTCGACGAACTCGCAACACAAAAAGACATAGGGTTTATACTGGTTCGGGCCACCGTTGTGGTGTAATACCCTACTCCAGTGTGGTGGTGGTGGATTGCCTCTTGGGCTGATGATGAACAGTACAAGGGAACAACAGCCTCCTGAGGTTGAGGTGCTCTTGTGCGTATGAACTTGTAGTGCCAGGATTCGATCTCTCTAGCTAAGATGAGCCGTCCCTACTATGGTGGTGTCTAGCTCTACTTATACAGGCCCTAGTCCTCTTCCCAAATATTGAGCGGGAAGGGGGCCAACAATGGCGGGCAAATTTGAACGGAGACAACTAGTATGAGCCGTCCTGACAAAAGTAGTCTTCGCCTACACAAAGCTCTGGTGGTGACGCCGTCTTGGGCTCCATGATGACCTCTATCTTGCAGTCCTCTTGGTCTTGGTCTTGTTGCACTGAAATGGCAACCTTTGCCTGAGGCCTTGGTACTCCATGGCTGAGCTTGCCTCCTTTGTACCAAAGAGGAAACAAGGACGCTGCACGCGATGGCGCTCGCCTGGTGACCGCCTGGTGTCGATCGTCATGGCTCACGTCACGAGAGCCTCGTGAGGTTCGCCTCGCCTTGATATCTCCGCTCCTCGCGAGCCTGCCTGACCAGGCCACTCCTGAGGAGGTCTTGCATCGTCCGCCTCGTGAGGCTTGGCCCCTCGCGAGGGTCTTGGCTGCCTTGTTGGTGAAGATGGGCCGTACGGCCTGCTGGCTCCTCCACGCCGTGGGCCACAGGCAGGCAAGTCCGGGGACCCCCGTTCCCAGAACGCCGACACCTGTTGTAGAAACTCTAGCCTGGACTATAACTGAACCACGTTGGCCAGGAAGAGTTGTCGAACCTCCTGAGTGGTTTCATAATGAAATACTCATCTTATAGGAAGATGAACCTGCGCATTACAAGGAAGCAATGGTGGCGCCCAGCTCCAAGGAATGGTTCAAATCCATTCAATCCAAAATGGAGTCCATGTACAAGAATCAAGTTTGAACTTGCTTGATCCTCCACAGGGTGTAAACCCCATACAATGTAAATGGATTGTCAAGACAAAAACATATGCGGATGGTAATCCAACGATCTACAAAGCAAGGCTAGTTGTGAAAGGGTTTTCGCAGGTCGAGGGAGTTGATTATGACAAAATTTTCTCTCAACTAGCAATACTAAAGTCAGTGCAGATTATGATGGCTATAGCTGCATATTTCGATTATGAGATATGGCAGATGGATGTCAAAACCGCTTTCCTAAATGGAAATCTGAAAGAGGATGTATACATGATACAATCAGAAGGTTTTGTCAATCCAAAGTTTGCAGAATGGTGTACAAACTTCAAAGGTCAATCTACGATTTGAGGCAAGCATCAAGGAGCTGGAATCAGCGTTTTGATGAAGTGGTAAAAGAGTTTGGCTTCATTAAAAATGATTAAGAAGCTTGTGTATGCAAGAAGTTTAGTGGGAGGTCTGTAGCATTTCTAATACTAAATATAGATGACATATAGTTGATTGGGAATGATACTAAGTGTCGTGGAATTGTCACGGCAGATGTCCTAGAACAAGGACTTAGTCGTAGGGCCATCGCACTAGGAAGCTTAAAGGGGTTAATCGGGACAAAGGACATGAGAGAGTTTTATACTAGTTCGGCCCCTTACGATGAAGGTAAAAGCCTACGTCTAGTTGGGATTGGTATTGATGAGGTTTCGATCTCCAAGAGGCTCAACTCGCCGGCTTGGTTATCGACTTCTTGTTTCTTGCCCTAAGCCGCCACTGGGTCGTCCCCTTATATACATGGGTTGACGCCTGGTGGCCTACAGAGTCCCGGACGGCTTATAATCGTGTCCGGGTCGGTGACTTCCTTTACATGCCTTTCTTTACAAGTCTATCCTTACATATGGCGGTTCATAATATCAAGCCTTAAACCGCCTTCAGGCCTTTGGGCCTTCTATAAGTCTTAATAAACTACAATCTTGAATGTTTACTGGGCTTCTTGCGTAACCTGCCATTGGGGCTCACCCGGCCCCTCCTGAGCGGGTCTCAACTGATAGTAATATCCCCAACATTAGGCCCCAGGTTGACTTTGAACTTTGTTCTTCGTCAATCTTCCATACTTAGCAAAAAATCCATCTTCTTATCTTTACTGAAATTTCCTTGTAACCCGCCATGACGTCATCTCTTGGAAACGCAAAAAACTTTCATGACATCATCCTCCAATGGATCTTTTATCTTTAATGTTTCCCGAGAATCGAGGCGCCTGTATACCTGGATAACCATTTATTCGGCTCTTCCTTGATCTTCACGCCTGTCTCTTCACCTTTTCCATTATAAATAGGCTCGCCCCGACCTTCCTCATTCTTCTCTCTCTCCGTCTTCTTCCTCTCGCGACCCTGCTACTGCTCGAGCTTCTCCGTCGCCGCGCTCCACCTCCGTTTCCGTCAACCTTGGCCGCTGCATCAACCCGAGTTGGTTTAGAGTAAGGGCGGCAACCTCCGCAGAAGATCTATAGCTGTAAGTTCTCACTTTCCTGTTCCTCAGATCCTAGTTTAGGGTTTCTGCGTGTTCTTGACAGTTTGTCATGGCTTCTTCGTAGTTCTTCCACTGCCTCCTCTTTTTGATCCAAAAGAGATGTATGTTCATGCAGTAGTTGTTTGGTGCCTCCTTTTGATACTAGCAGACTCCTTTTTCTGGTACAAGAGCTATATTTAGATCTGATGAACTCATCTGGGCTGTATTTTTAGGTCTAGAATTTTTTTCATTTTGAACATCCATTTGATCTGAAATAATATCAAGCATTTTGGGAAACTTGTTTTGTCCCAACACTTAGCCGAATCCGCTTTCTGAAAGAATCTATAGTCATGGCGGCTTACCGCACCGGCTTTCTTTTCCTTATATGTCATTAGCCCTTAGTTAAGCTGCCATTACTTGTTTTGCATCTTCATCCCTTAACTGTTAATCTCACCGTTAAACTGAACCGGCATGTTGCTTTTCTTTTCAGTTCCTTGCACATCATGCCGTCCAAAGCGCCAACCATCTGTAACTGGGTTCCCTCAACCATAACTGAGGAACGTTTAAAAGAGTTCTTCATCATAGGATTTCTGTCAACGAAAACCGTCATGTCTTACCGTGGCCCCAATCCGGAAGAAGAACGGCCCAATCCGAGAGATGGTGAGGTGATCGTTTTTACTGACCACATGAACCGTGGCTTCTCACCGCCCGGCTCAAAGTTCTTCAGAGAGGTTCTCCATTTTTTCCAGCTCCATCCTCAAGATATCGGGCCTAATTCCATATCTAACATTTGTAACTTCCAAGTACTCTGTGAAGTATATCTTCAACAAGAGCCGACCGTGGAGTTATTTAGAGAATACTTTTATCTGAACCGGCAGAATGAGTGCACCAACGGCCTTAGTTTAGAGCTTGGAGGCATATCAATTCAGCGCTAGTAGGGTGCCGTCTTCCCCCTTATTATCTTACCAAGTCACCCAAAGGACTGGAACCAGACTTGGTTCTACTGCCAGGACACTTCGCCAACAAACGAAAAGCCCCTGCGGGTTACCGCCCCGATCATCTTGACTCCAAGTTCGCGCTTCCTAATAAGCTGACTGTCGCTAAACGCAAAAGGCTGATACCATCCATCAAAAGGATCAACGCTCTATTGGGAAACGGGTTAACTAGAGTTGATCTGACCCGCTGCTGGATCTCATGGTGGGTCATCCCTTTGAGCCGCCGGTCAAAGCTGATGTATGAGTATGGTGGAGGCCCGGATGACTCTCCTCGTCACAGCCCCGTTCAATTGACAGAAGAAGATATTGTCTCAATGTCAACTCTTCTGGTGAACGGGAAATATGAAGATTGCAGTGTCGTCCAGTTAAACCCCTTCTGCCAACTTAACCCGGTTCCAGAAGTAAGGATGTCATTATTTCTCTCTTTTGTATTTTTCTAGCCGTATTATTTTAATACTTGCCTGACTCTTTACCTAGTTTTTACCTGTCTACAGGCCAATTCTGACTTCTGGAAAGTTAAGTATGACCACGAGGCGGCCAAGAAAGCGAAAGCCGCCGCCATAAATGCCAAGAAAACAACCCGGAGGTCGAAAAAGAAGAAAAAGAGTACTGCTGAAGACTTGATGAAGCTTGATGATACATCTGACTCGGAGGTAGCCCTTGATTCCCTTGGCCAATTTTTTAACAACCTTATTGACACTGATCATTACCAGGATGACACTGGGGCTAGTCAGGCTGGGGAAGCAGAGGTAACTATCATTTCATCCGACTCAGAGCCCTTGCCAAGACAAAAAGTTCGACGAGTGATCCGTAAAGTAAGGTTTTCTAACCCTTTACCTCACTTGGATCCCAACTTTTTGTTTGAAAAAACAGCAACATGAAAGCCGGCGTCAAGCTTGGACTGAAGATGAGCCGGCTGTCGTTCTTCAACAAACTCCTCAGAAACGTCTGCATGAGGTTTACCTCTTTCTGTCTTTAATTCTGTTTAATGGATCCTTCCCTTTGTATTTCTTTTAACTCTATTTTATCCTTTTAGGAGGTGTCTCGCTCTTCTGGAGACTCAACACAGACGCAATTTTCGGCTTTCAAGACTGCCCCTGGGTAATGAAAAATCCTCATATTTCTCGAGTTGTTCAAATTGTATCTTTATACTGACAATCCTGCAACATTTTTTCTTAGTGGCCAAGCTAAATCCAAGAAAGCGAAGGCAGCTAAGCTGGCGAAAGACCCGCCGGTGCTGGCATCTGACCCGGCTAGGCCATCTTCTCCATTAACTGACGCTCCAGAAGACCCGCCTGTTGACACTGAAGCAAATCCTCCTGAGCCGTCATTTGACGAGACCAGTGTGAACCCTTCCACGATCGGACCATCAAGCTTAGCCAACCCACCGTCTCCATCTGCACAAGATGTTCAGATTACCGGGAGCCGCTTTATTGAACCGGGGAACCCAACCATGCTGGCTTGGTGTACAGCAAAACAAGAGGCTTTGGAAAGGCAGAAAGTTCGCTTTGACATTGCCAACTATGATCTAAATGCCAATGATATTTTATCCGGCTATCTTAGCCATGTACACTCCAGTCGCGATTCTGAGATTGAAATGGTCAAGCAGCTGCAGTTAAAATACGAGGTACGCTCTTCCGGATTATCTATATTCCTTCAGCCCCCAAGTCTTCGGATTATGAAAGAAACGGAATGATATGTAGACTTTAAAATATAGGCCAAAACCTTTACCTTTGAAATTTTCCTTGAATCCAATAGAACAAAGCTTCACCTGTAGTCCCCAAGGACCGGTTCTTTTTGATCATAAATGAGCCGGTACTTTGAATTGATTTGTACCATTTTGAAAGAACTTAATACTCCGGCTTAACCTGGAGAACCTTGCTGAATTGCATACATAAGTCCCCAAGTGCCAAGTGTTGTTACTTTGTAAAGTACTTGGGACTTAAAGTATGTCTTTAGATTCATAAAAAATTAGTTTTGCATACATTAGCCCCCAAGTGTCAAGTAGTTTGTTTGTAAAGTACTTGAGACTTGAATCTTGATTGTTTGAACTTTGAAACAAAATCTTGACTCATCTGAATGTTTTGCAGAATGCCTTATCTGAATTAAACTCGCAATTGACTGATGCGAAGACCCGGCTAGCGAGTCAAGAGGCAGAAATTAAATCTGCTAACTCCAAACTGCAAATAAGTCTCTATGAGACGGAAAATTTAAAGACCATATTTGTTGTCAAGAAGCAAACTTGGGGAGAGGAAATGATGCTTCTAACTCAACGTGCTGAGAAGGCCGAAACAGCCCTTGAAGAGATTTCAACAGAGCTGAATGGGTTAAAGGACCGGGTGTCTCAAATGGTAGCTGCCATCTTTGGTAAGACGTCCGATTTTAACTTTGTGTGCTTTTTGCTGATCCGGAGTATAAGCCGCGAGCTGACTTTGTGTAAAATTTATGCAGGCCCTCGAAGCAAAAATCTGAGCCAAAACCCATTGATTAAACTAAAGGCAGTGTATACTTTGGTAGAACAACTGTACATTGGCGCACAGCGGGCTCTTGCCGCCATCTCTCCTGCTAATCAAGGACCCAACCGGCTCAGCGACGTCCTGAAGAAACCGTCAATCCTGCCTGGCAGGTTCCAAGAAGTGAAACGCTCCTGCGCGCGAGCTGGAGCTTTGACTGCCCTGAGCCGCTCCAAAGCTTGGGTGCCAGACCTAGACCCGGCGGACGTGGCCAGAGGTTATCCCACTGTGAAGGAAGACAGATCTCCTTTTGATCAGGATGACTTCATGGCTTGCGTGCGCGGAGTCCGGCCTCAGGCAACTACCCTTGGAGATGATACCAATGTTGATAAATACCAGGGGTTTTGATAGTGAGAATAAGAAGATGGCCACTCCCTTGTACAAGGTAACAGATTTGATCCCACCAGTAAGAGAAGACACATTTTCCCCGGAAGTTGACCCGGTCGGCCTGATCGACGACGGAGCCGAATTTGTCACCGTGAATGGTTTTGATTGGTCAAAACCCAACTTCTTGCCAACAAAAGGTGGTGAACCGGCAAGGGAGGAACAATGATCATCTTCGTGGGCTTATATAGCCTTGTAATAGTTTAGATGTGAAAACACTGTATGCTTTGCTTATGCCATTGTGCATAAAACACTTTTATGCGAGTCTGTATTTCCCGATGCCAATGTATGCATCTTATTTAATGTTTGTTTCTGCAATGTTTGAACTCTATTCCTGTAGATACAAAGAAAATACTAGCTTGGCGGCTTATAACCAAACGGGTTAAAACACCCAATTTATAGCCAATACGTTTACCACAATAGGAACCAGAGACAGATATAAATAAAGGACAAGGGATGAAACTAACTCTTTTAGTTAATGCAGCAGGTAATTGCGTATAAGTAATAACCATACCTTGTACCTTTTCATCCTTAGACCGCCGGTTTAAATAACCCGGGTGATGAATTTGATAATTCAATCTTTATGAGAAGCCAATGCTTTCTTGAATACTCAATGATCATTATACCTTGGTAGGTTGAACCTTTTGATCCTTAAACCGCCGGTTTGAATGACCCGGGCGGCTGTGTTGTCAAATAGTCGAGCCGGTGAAAAAGACCAGGCTAATCGTTTGTAATATTGAAACAACAAAAAACTAAAAGGCAAGCAACAGATAATAAGCATAATTTAACCTTGTATTCAAAAGGTTGGGGTTTCTGATTCGAATACGATCAGTAAACTGGACCAAAGAGGTTAAGCTAAGGTTCAAATATGACCATATAGCCCCCAGTGGCTTTGGCGTTGCGCCGATCAAGAGGGTACCGACAGCTATGTTCTCTTTGGTTCGAATACGACCTATGTTTGAACAGGAAGCCCCCAAATGACCTTGAGAGGTTTTTAACGACCCTGATTTGAATACGATCCAAGTCGGACCCAAAAGGGGTTAAGCTATGATTCGGATACGATCAAGAAGCCCCCAAGTGAGTTTGGCATTGAGCCGATCAAGAGGGTTATGACAGCTATGTTATCTTTGGTTCGAATACGACCTATGTTTGAACAGGAAGCCCCCAAGTGACCATGAGATTTGCAGCTAGATTCGGATATGATCATAAGCTGGACCCAAAAGGTTAAACTTGATTCAAATATGATCAGCTCCTTAATAGTCATTTGAAACTAAGAAATAACAAAGATGCATAATCTTTGAAAAGAAAAGAGATGGATGGTCTTACTTTATTGCTTATCATGGTATACACAATGTTAAAGTATGTACATGATGAGAGCCGGTGGCTCAGGTGTAGTATGGCCGAAGTTGAGCAATGTTCCACGGCCGGCGGGTCTCCTCCTCCGACTTACGTGAGTCTTTGTGCTCTCGAACATCAATGAGGTAATATGACCCGTTGTTTAAGTTCTTACTGACCACAAAGGGTCCTTCCCAAGGTGGGGATAACTTGTGTGCATCTTACAGATCCTGGATGAGCCGGAGCACCAAGTTGCCTTCCTGAAAAGTCCTGGACTTAACCCGGCGGCTGTGATAACGATGCAGGTCCTATTGATAAATTGCTGATCGGGCCGCTGCTAAGTCTCTTTCTTCATCCAACAAGTCAAGTGCATCCTGTCTAGCTTGTTATTATTAGCTTCAACATAAGCTACCACACGGGGCGAGTCATGATGGATGTCACTAGGCAACACTGCTTCTGCTCCATAAACCATGAAGAAAGGTGTGTAACATATAGACCTGTTTGGTGTGGTGTTGATACTCCACAACACCGATGGTAATTCTTCTACCCAACAACCCAGCGTTCGCTGTAAAGGAACCATAAGCCAGGGTTTGAGCCCTTTCAAAATTTCCTGATTAGCTCTCTCAGCTTGACCATTGGATTGAGGATGAGCTACAGAAGAAACATCAAGCCGGATGTGCTCTCGTTGACAAAACTCCTCCATAGCCCCTTGGGACATATTAGTGCCATTGTCAGTGAAAATGCTATGTGGAAAACCAAAATGGAATATCACCTTTTTCATGAACTGAACCACCGTGGCCGCGTCACACTTACTCACAGGCTCCGCCTCAACCCACTTGGTGAATTTATCAACTGCCACCAAGAGATGTGTCTTTTTATCCTTAGACCTTTTGAAAGGTCCCACCATGTCAAGCCCCCAGACCGCAAACGGCCAAGTGATTGGAATCATCCGGAGCTCTTGAGCCAGCACATGCGCTCATCGTGCAAACTTTTGACATCCATCACATCTACCGACCAGATCTTCTGCATCAGCGTGAGCCATCAACCAATAAAAACCATGACGAAACGCCTTGGCCACCAAAGACTTTGACCCGGCGTGATGACCACAATCGCCTTCATGGATCTCACGAAGGATTTCCTGACCTTCTTCGGGGGCAACACACCGCTGAAACGCTCCAGAAACACTGCGATGATATAACTCTCCATCCGAAATCGTCATTGACTTAGACCGTCGGGTTATCTGTCGAGCCAGGGTCTCATCCGCTGGCAATTCTCCTCGGGTCATGTAAGCCAAGAACGGTACTGTCCAATCTAGGATGACATGAAGAGCCACCACCAACTGCGCCTCCAGGTCAGGAACAACTAAATCTTCTTTTGTGGGCAACTTGACAGAGGGGTTATGCAAAACATCTAAAAAGGCGTTAGGTGGTACCGGCTTGCGCTGAGACCCCAACCGGCTTAAGGCATCAGTCGCTTCGTTCTTTCGACGGTCAATGTGCTCCACCTGATAACCTTTAAAATGCCCTGCAATGGCATCAACCTCCCGGCGATAAGCCGCCATGAGAGGGTCCTTGGAATCCCACTTGCCAGATACCTGTTGAGCCACTAGATCTGAGTCGCCAAGACATCTGACCCGGCTCAAACTCATCTCTCTCGCCACTCGAAGACCATGGAGCAAGGCTTCATACTCTGCTGCGTTGTTAGTGCAAGGAAACATCAATCGTAACACATAACAAAATTTGTCACCTCACGGAGAAGTTATCACAACTCCAGCCCCCGAGCCTTCCAACTGTCTGGACCCATCAAAATGAATAGTCCAATACGTGTTGTCTGGTTTCTCTTCTGGCATCTGCATCTCTGTCCAGTCATTAATGAAGTCAACCAGTGCTTGAGATTTGATTGCAGTACATGGCACATACTTCAACCCGTGAGACCCAAGCTCAATTGCCCACTTGGCGACTCGCCAGTGGCTTCTCTGTTTGGAATGATGTCTCCCAAAGGAGCAGAGCTAACCATGGTGATTGGATGTCCCTGAAAATAATGCTTAAGCTTCCGGCTTGCCATGAACACCCCATATACGAGCTTCTGCCAATGTGGATATCGTTGCTTGGATGCAATTAGTACTTCACTGATGTAATAAACCGACCATTGAACCGGATGCTCCTTGCCAGTCTCCTTGCGCTCCACCACAATAGCCACACTAACAACTCGTGAGTTGGCGGCCACGTATAATAGCAGCGGCTCTTTCTCAATTGGAGCAGCCAGGACCGGTGGCTCAACAAGCTGTGTCTTCAGATCCTCAAAAGAAGAGTTTGCAGCATCGCTCCAAACAAAATCATCTGTTTTCTTCATCATCTGATACAGAGGCATTGCCTTCTCCCCTAACCGGCTTATGAACCGGCTCAAAGCAGCAACACGGCCCGCCAGTCATTGAACGTCATTGATGCATGTTGGTTTGGCCAGGGATGTAATTGCCTTGATTTTCTCCGGGTTAGCCTCAATACCTCGGTTAGATACCAAAAAACCAAGAGCTTGCCGGCTGGGACTCCGAAGACACACTTGGCCGGATTAAGCATCATTTTGTAGACCCGGAGATTATCAAAAGTCTCTTTCAGGTCTGTGACCAAGGTTTCCTCTTTCCTGGATTTTACCACTATATCATCCACATAAGCATGAACATTATGCCCAATTTGATCGTGAAGACAATTCTGCACACACCGTTGGTAAGTCGCCTGGGCACTCTTAAGCCCAAAAGGCATAGACACATAGCAGAAAGCTCCAAAAGGAGTAATAAAAGTTGTCTTCTCCTGATCCTTGACCGCCATCTTAATCTGATGATAACCGGAATAAGCATCCAAGAAAATCAAACGTGCGCAACCTGTTGTAGCATCAATGATCTGATCAATACGGGGGAGAGCAAAAGGATCAGCCGGACAAGCCTTGTTCAGATCGGTGTAATCTACACACATACGCCAGGTGCCATTCTTTTTTAGTACAAGCACCGGGTTAGCTAACCACTCTGGGTGAAAGACCTCTACAATGAACCCGGCCGCCAAGAGCCGGGCCACCTCTTCTCCAATGGCCTTGCACCTTTCTTCATTGAACCGTCGGAGGAACTGTCTGACAGGTTTGAATTTTGGATCAATATTAAGAGTGTGCTCAGCGAGTTCCCTCGGGACACCCGGCATGTCTGAAGGTTTCCATGCAAAGATGTCCCGGTTCTCACGGATGAACTCGATGAGCGTGCTTTCCTATTTCGGATCCAAGTTCGCACTGATGATGAACTGCTTGGATGAGTCGCCAGGCACAAAGTCAACCATCTTGGTGTCATCAGCTGATTTGAATTTCAACACCGGCTCATGCTCTGTTGTTGGTTTCTTTAATGACATCATGTCTGCCGGGTCAACATGATCCTTATAAAACTTTAACCCCTGTTGCACAAACAGATTCAGCATAGGCGGCATCACCTTCTTCACACTGCAAGGCTATCTTCCAGCTCCCATGTACTGTAATTTTGCCCTTATGACCCGGCATCTTGAGCTGTAAATACACATAACACGACCGAGCCATGAACTTGGCGTAAGCCGGTCGCCCAAACAGAGCATGGTATGGGCTTTTGATTTTAACCACCTCAAAGGTTAATTTTTCTGCTCTGGAGTCATACTCATCCCCAAAGGCTACTTCCAGTTCAATCTTACCAACTGGGTATGCCGATTTACCAGGTACCACACCGTGAAAAACAGTGTCGGATTGTTTAAGATTTTTATCTGTCAAACCCATCCGGTGGAACGTCTCATAGTAGAGGATGTTGATGCTGCAGCCTCCATCCATGAGCACCTTAGTGAATTTGTATCCACCAACCTGAGGTGCCACTACCAAGGCCAAGTGACCCGGATTATCAACCCGGGGCGGGTGATCCTCTCTGCACCATACAATAGGCTGCTCTGACCAACGTAGATAACGTGGAATCGCCGGCTCAACGGCATTGACGGCCCTCTTGTGAAGCTTCTGGTCCGTGTTACATAAACTAGTGGTAAATACATGGTATTGCCCACTACTCAGCTGTTTTGGGTTGCTCTTATAACCAGATTGTTGTTGCTGATTACTTTGGCCGGGTTGTTGATTATATCCTCCTTGGTTACCAGGATGCCCCTGACCGTAAAATCCTCCTCCACCTGAACCGGCGCCCGGGCCATAAAAACCGCCTCCTCCTGAATTGCCAGTTGGGTCGTGACCTCCATCAAACGCGTTTGAATTTTGAAACGCCTTCATGATCGTACAATCTTTCCACGGGTGGGTGGCTGGCTTCTCCCGGGTGCCGTGCTTTGGACAAGGTTCATTTAATAACTGCTCAATGGTGGGACCTGACCCGCCCGACCGAGGGGGCTGTCTGCCCTTGCGCTGTTGATTACCGCCATGTGCATTGGTGTTAGCAACAAACTCATCAGCCTTACATTTATTACATCCCTGATTTGTCGGGTTATGCTGGTGACCCTTGCCGTTGCCGTTCTTCTTTTCCTTCGTTGCCTTTTCTTCGTCAGACACCGGGTCCTTGGTAGTATCAGAATCAGCATACTTGACGAGAGCCGCCATCAACGTTCCCATGTCATTACAGTCACGCTTGAGCCGCCCCAGCTTCTGCTTCAGAGGTTCAAAACGGCAATTTTTCTCCAACATCAAGACTGCTGAGCCGGCATCCATCTTATCAGATGAATGTATTATCTCCTTGACCCGGCGCACCCAATGGGTTGTGGATTCACCATCCTCTTGCTTGCAATTGGTTAGGTCCACAATCGACGTAGGCTTCTTACACGTGTCCTTAAAGTTCTGGATGAACCGGGCCTTCAACTCCGCCCATGAGCCGATAGAATTGGGTGGCAATCCCTTCAACCAAGTACGAGTTGTTCCATCTAACATCATGGTGAAATACTTGGCCATTGCAGCATCGCTGACCTCCAATAACTCCATAGCCATCTCATAACTCTCAATCCAAGCCCCAGGCTGTAGGTCAGCTGTGTAATTAGGCACTTTACGAGGCCCCTTGAAGTCCTTTGGCAAACGCTCATTACGTATGGCCGGCACCAAGCAAGGCACGCCTCCGGTTCTTGTGGCCACCCCTTCCTCGACCGAGGTTGCTGGATAAGCCAGAAAAGTTTGATGAGCCGCCTGATCTGCTGCCACTTGAGCTGCCCGTTCCGGCTCTTGACGAATCCTCTCCTGATCCGCCAAGTTAAGGGCTCCAGCCTGCACCGGCTCATGCCTGTATGGCCGGTTGTGGCGTTGAGCATTGCTTGACATATCCGCGGACTCCATATGCCTACTGTAACTCGGGCTCTGGCTTGGGCATGGAGTCGAATGGATCATGTCTCGACTGTAGGAGTACGCATCCTGTTGTGCCAGAGCAGTTTGAAGAAGTTCTCTTACCCTCCGCATTTCAACCGCCGCCGGTGAGTCGCCTTCCATTGGGGGAGCCGCCAAACGAGCCGATGTTGCGATGAGGTTTTCCAAAGGGATGGAGAAGTGACCCGGCGGTGTTGGTACATAATGAGGTGGAGCGGTAATTACACGAGGTGGTTCCATGGCACGCGGCTGAACCAGTGCGCCGGGTGTCATGATCCGGTTTGCCTCTGGCGGGTTGCTTACCCCAGCCCCGGGTGTATGGAATAGGTTCCTAGGATCAAGCGTCAGAGGTAGACGTGGCTGAGTTTTCTGATGCCTCCTCCTCATGACCTTGTTTGACGCGTTAAGATCCACCGAGAGCCGGAAGGTCTCCGCTTGGAGCTGTTGAGCACGAACATCCAAAGCCGCCCACTCTGCTGCCATCCTGACTTCCTCTACGGCTAGATTTTCCTTAGCTTGCACCATCTCTTCACGTACGCGTGCCACCTCTGCGTCATGCTGGGCTTTATCCGCTGGCTCTACCACGACGGTCAACAGAGTCGTCAGTTTATCCATGAGGTCCATTAGAATCTGAGCCGGGGGGCGCACGGGGTCTCCTGACCCGGCTGCAGCTGACCTGGTAGCTGTTGCTGCCGCTGCTGTAGAGTTCTGCCCGGGCTGTGTCCCTGCCATGAAGACTCCGGCCCAATTCGGCGGCTCAAGAGGGTCCGGAATACTGCTGCCATCGGAACAGCCCCCGAGCATGCCGTCTTGCAGCTGGTACAAAGAGTCCGTCTCGCCCGTTGATGATGCAGTGTCAGAACAGACGGCCGTCTCACCGCCCTCCACCGATCCTTCAGAGTATTCACCGCCGTGGACGCAGCCTACGAAGGCATGCTTCACGACAGATTGAACATGGGTGGTCCTTGTGCGCTGAGCCATTTCGATGAGATTGGTGTGGACGTCCGGCTCAGGGCCTGACTCGCCAATCCGGCCGATGAAGACATGAATTCCGCCGAAGGGGACCCGGTACCCGTACTCAATTGAGCCGGCCTCGGGGCCCCAGCCTTCGTCGTCGATGTAGAGCTTGCCGCGACGACTCTTGGTCATCCGGCCCACAGCGTATCCCTTGAGCCCTTCGAAGTTGCCCTTCAAGAACTCAAATCCACCGTGCGCTAGCCCCATGGTGGGAGCCAACTGTCATGGAATTGTTACATCAGATGTCCTAGAACAAGGACTTAGTCGTAGGGCCATCACACTAGGAAGCTTAAAGGGGTTAATCAGGACAAAGGACACAAGAGAGTTTTATACTAGTTCGGCCCCTTACGATGAAGGTAAAAGCCTACGTCTAGTTGGGATTGGTATTGCTGAGGTTTCAATCTCCAAGAGGCTCAAATCATCGGCTTGGTTAGCGATTTCTTGTTTCTTGCCCTAAGCCGCCACCGGTTCGTCCCCTTATATACATGGGTTGACGCCTGGTGGCCTACAGAGTCTCGGCCGGCTTATAATCGTGTCCGGCTCGGTGACTTCCTTTACATGCCTTTCTTTACAAGTCTTTCCTTACATATGGCGGTTCATAATATCAGGCCTTAAACCGCCTTCAGGCCTTTGGGCCTTCTATAAGTCTTAATAAACTACAATCTTGAATGTTTACTAGGCTTCTTGCGTAACCCGCCATTGGGGCTGACCCGGCCCCTCCTGGGCGGATCTCAACTGATAGTAATATCCCCAACACTGAGTATCTTGGCACAATAAAAGACTATTTAAAGAGTGTGTTTTCAATGAAGGGCTTAGGTGAAGATGCATATATATTGAGCATAAAGATCTATAGAGATAGATCAAGACGTCTCATAGCACTAAGTCAGAGCACATACATTGACAAGGTTCTAAAGAGGTTTAAAAGGGAGAACGCGAAGAAAGGTTTTCTCCCAATGTCACATGGCATAACACTTAATAGAAATTAATGTCCCAAGACAGTTCATGAGCGAGTGCAAATGAGTGGAGTGCCATATGCCTCTGCTATTGGCTCCATCATGTATGTTATGATATGTACAAGACCAAATGTTTCTTATGCACTAAGTGTTAGTAGTAGATACCAGAGTGATCCAGGTTTGGCTCATTGGACAACAGTTATGAATATTCTTAAGTACCTCAGAAGAACAAAGGATATGCTCCTTGTATATGGAGGGGATGAAGAACTCGTTGTAAATGGTTACACTGATACAGCTTCATGACTGGTATAGATGACTATAAGTCTCAATCAGGTTATGTTTTTACACTTAATGGTGGTGCGGTTGTTTGGAAGAGTTTCACACAAAACACCGTTGTGAATTCTACGATAGAAGCAGAGTATATTGCGGCTTTGAAAGATTCAAAAGAGGTGTTCTAGATCAAGAAGTTTCTTGAAGAAATTGGTGTTGTTCCAAATTTGATGAATCCAATGGCTCTCTATTGTGATAATAGAGGTGTCATTACCCAAGCAAAGGAACCAATATCACACATTAAGACCAAACACATTGAAGGGAAGTATGACATTATCCAGCAATATGTTGAGAAGGGCTATGGGAAGATTCTCAAGATTCACGTGGATTTAAATGTGTCAGACCCGATGATGAAGGCTCTACCATGAGCAAAGCATCACTACTATAGGATGCTGCTAACGCGACACTACAATCAGAGACCCTTCGACGAAACTGTGTGTGATGCCATAATCGCAAACGGTGATGTAAAAACCCGTCAAAAAAGGTGCAAAACGTTTGCGATGGAGGATGCATCAAACACGGTTCAGATTTTAGTTGCGTGTGCAATTCAAGGCATACGGTTCAGCTCAATTAACTGTTTGCGATGAGGAGGAACAAAAGAAACAGGCAGCCAGATGAAGGTGTGTGCGATATACAGCATACGATTCACTCGGATGAACTGTTTGTGATTAGGCAACACAAAAAAATGGTCATGCAGATCAAAGGTGTGTGCGATATACGGCATGCGGTTCACTCAGATGAACTGTTTGCGTTGAGACATGAGAACAGAAACGGTTCAACTTAACAAGATGTGTGTGATACACATCAAACAGGTCTGCAATCGGAAACGTGTATGATGACTGATAACAACACAGACGATTACTGCTAACAAGCCATGTGTGTTGTGAGTAAATGATTGCTGGTATACAATTGTGAGTGATTGATGAAAACATCACCGACGGGTTCCGTTGTTTAGTCCGTGTGCGATGTGATTTTCTTTGTCCGCACAACATGTACGCTATGTCTACAGAGCATCAACATATATACTTAAAAAGATAGCATTGCATAACCAAATAAAGCATACAATTACACAAGTGACTACACACATAACCTTTCCACACACCAAAGTAAGCAATTACATGCATACTAAAGTAGGAAAAACGAGGATTTAATCATCCACTTATTGTTGCGACGACACTTTCCATCGCTCTGCTTCCGGCTGGATCCCTAGCCGTTTTGGGGAAGGAGGCACTTCCTCATGTCAACGATCCACCTGTACATGTCGTAGCTCGTGTATGCCTCCTTGGCTGCGTACACAACATGAGCTTTGTCGAGTTTCTCCATCCAGGCCGAGTGCCAGGCACGCTTGTCCTCATTGCACGAATCCTTCATGTCTCTGTAGTAGGGGTCGATGATGGCCTCGGCGAGGTGAACCAGTGAGTTCTTCTCATGACCCTTGCTGCCCCAGATCTTGTATTGGCCCTGGATGTCGACAAGATTCTGGCAGGCGATGCCCGAATTCTCGAGCGCCTTTACATCGTTGGTGATGTCCACCATAGCGAACATGGAGTGGGGGCTATTAACAAACCTAGTGAAACGCTTGCAAGGCCTTGTGGCCAGGTAGTAGTGGTAGACGAGGATGTGGTGGCGCACGCACATCTGGGCGACGGTGACCTTGGGATGAGACCCGGCACGAGCGCGGGTGTACTCGAGGTCGAACCCGACCACCTTGTTCTTCTCCTGGCAAGCAACAACTCCATGATGTGGATGGAGTGCTCCACCCAGGCCGGGTCGTTGGTGTACACCACCGAGAGGTCCATGAACCTTCTATGGGTGTCCACCACGGCACGCATGGTGAATTGCTGCTCGTCGTTGGCAGCCGCTCGGAGCGCCATTGGAGCCGCGCAGGATAGCCTCTAAGAATTTCTCGTGGTGGGTATGCTTCTTGCAATGGTGGAGCGCGATCGAAAGGTTGGACGCTGTAATAAATGGGGGCCGGCCGGCCTATAATCATCGCGTCTTGTCACGACGTTCATAGCAGAGGATTCCAGTGCACGCTTGACAACACCGCACCGCATGCGTGGGCTCGAAGAGGCACCAAATGTATCATCGGTGAGCCTGTTCCTGCGCTACCATGTAGTTTACCACGCAAGGTTCCCGCCCGGCTAGTTTGGCCATGCCTCGGCTAGAAGAGGGACAAATCATGGGCGTTTATTGGCAAAAAGCTTTGTAAAAATGAAGTGTGTGGAATGACTTCGATCATAAGTTTACTCGCGGGTGATAAGGACAAAGTTACACAGAAGGGTGATGATGGACACTCGAGTGCGATAATTAATTTTGTGCTCTACAAGGCACACGATGGAAGAAACCAACTGTGTGCAATAATGTCAAAGATCGCAGTCGAGTTAGCTATACAGATCATGTGCTATGAGATCGACAAGGTAAACAGATTCGAGAATGGTTAATAAAATCTAAGACCATTGCATATTAAGGTCAAAATAGTGCTACCAATATACGAGTCTCATACGATGCCATTTCAACAATTGTACCACAAAAGCTCGAAATTTTACAAGTTCAAATTCTAGAGTTATATCGCTCAAATTCAAAGATTACAAGGTTCGAACTAACATTAGAAATGAAATTCATCTCATCAGCTGCAAACGCTCGCGCTGATTCGCTAAACATGGATATTAGAGAGGTTCAAACTAATATTACCACTTCTAAGTCTGGTCCTCACAATTTTTGCAAAGGGGTCAGCCACTGAGAAGTCATGTATGGGGTTGAAGCGATGACTTCCGATTACTCTGTCATCTGAAGTTCCAAAATGAAAT
This sequence comes from Triticum aestivum, assembly GCF_018294505.1. Taxonomy (NCBI): domain Eukaryota; kingdom Viridiplantae; phylum Streptophyta; class Magnoliopsida; order Poales; family Poaceae; genus Triticum; species Triticum aestivum. Next base: position 151,502,169 of record NC_057803.1, on the reverse strand, counting down.
TCAGTATTTTTGGAGCCTATTCCATTCCGCCGCAGGCGCCGGCGCTGATCAACAAACCATTCATTTTTTCGAAATAAATGTAGGGCAAACCTCATTTCCTTCAGCACCCTTGCTCTGAGAACAAAGAACCTGGCGAATATAATCTCCGGTAAGGTCCCTCGGTTGGAGTTCAAAGTAATTTTTGAGAGATGAAGATCTAGGCATTCGACTGGTTGTTATATTCTATCACATTATCCACCACTGGGCCTAATCTTATCTGCAAAAGAAGAAAACATGTTAGTGCCTACATGCAGTTTTGAATATTACTACAGGCCTATTTGGTTTGTAGGATTTGTAAAATGCACTAACATGCCATCTTTGATCTAACATGATTAACATGGGCATTTGATTACATTCTCGAAAAATGTAGCCTTCTTCACAAGAGGTTGAAGTGGATGAAAAGTTCCCTAAGAAAACTAGTCCAGATGAATCCAAAGGAGAAATGCTTATTGATTGCAACCATATGGATCAAGCAACCAATATGGGGGGTGGAACATGTATGTACTGAAATCCTCCCAAAGAATCCTTCAGAAATCGTAGTACATTGTCATTGTAAACTTGGAAAAAGGTGTCACAAATTGAACTCCCTTATGGTTAACATTTAAAGGGAAAGGAACATCACCTCGATATATAGCTTCTCGAGGCAAGGAAAGCATCTCAGGAAACTGACAACATGCTCCAGGTTGGGGCCGATAGATTCTAGTGCTAAGACCTTCACTGTGCACAGTTTCGGGGTCAAGCTTGTTAGAATCATTTTCTGAATGACAGACGAACAAACATCTTCAAAATTAGAAATAATGTTATTTTGTAGAAGGAGAGGTAGAAGGCGGCTGTTGTACCTGAATGGGTGTGGATCCAATAACAAGTTTGGAGTATTTGTTAGAAGAATAGCCCACCACTATCAATTTTGGCGCGGAAATGACATTGATTCTTGTTGGACCTTTTTGATCAACTACAAGTAATCTCTCAAGTGCAGGTGTGTCCTCAATGACCATACCATGGTACACATATTGTGATGTCTTCCTGCCGCACCAGCAACACACATAAATAGTCCAGAGAGTCATGGAGGTGATGTGGAAGGTACTCAACCCATTGATTGACTGAAGACAAAGGTACTCGAGTGCAGTACAGCCACGAAGCAGGAGCTCCATGTCACCGTTTGAGAGGCAGATGGTGACGAGCTCGAGGTGCTTCAATCGTGGTAGAATAAGAGCGGTTGCGTCATTAAGGGGGGAATGGCAGTTCCTGAACTTGCCGATGCGCAGCATGGGCGCGAGGTGGAGTGCGGATGTTGGTAGCGACCACATATTCCCATCATCAAAAGTGAGCTCCTCGAGCTGATCTAGGGTGGGGGATTAGAACCAGTCGTCAAGCTTGGCTCGGTCCTTGCCGTTGGCATGAAACTTGCCCATTCTAAGGCCTCTGGTTGGGCCAAGGTGATTGTCGAGGATCTTGGAGAATGCATCCAAGCTTTTGTGATAGCCATGCAAAGCTCGTGGGTGTCGATGAGGTCGAGAGGGCTGGACTTCCATAGGGGCCGCCACCGCCGGGAAAGGATGGTTGACTGCGCCCCATATTTGATTGGGAGGAGGGACATGATGACTGTCAACATATCATCGGGGAGGCTGCTGATGAAGTCTAGGCCTGCTGGAGTCGCTTGCGGTTCTAGCTCGCCCCGCCTCTGCTTGTTGGCATCCCTGTTCTCCACCTCCAGAGTCTCCTTGTCAGCGGCGCTTTCTGATAGAGATGGGAGTACAAGGAATATTTGGTTAAAACAGGGCAATAGAAAAGTGTATTGGTAACTAGAAGTTATTAAGTAGGAATATAGTAAGAAAAGGGAATAATAATTGGTTGCTTAAATACTACATAATTCATTTGACATTGCTGGGTAAGTCAACATGCAGATAGTTGAAAAGAAAACTTACTTCAAACAAAGTCTGGATGGATGATTTTGTCGGGGAAGTTAGCATATATCTCATGACCAGGCCCTTTTATGTGCAGTGCAATTTTAGTGCCAGCTTTCAGTACATAAAACTTAGAAATTTCTTTCCAAAAGCCAGTGCCAAAATAGGAGTCACCATGTTCATCAAGTCTTACATTAGCAACGATTGTAAATCCATGGTTTGTGTGCAGTATGACATCGATGCAGTCTTGATCTATGTAAATGGAAAGATTGTGCACTACATAATCTGTTGCATAGCAAGGGATGCGCTGCAGAATATGGTAGGATTGTTAAAGAAAATATGGTAACATGCAAATATGGGCCCGAATTGAAAGAACTGTACAGAAATTGAAATCGAAGGACAAAAATCTATAATTAAATAGATAGGGTAAACATGATGTCATGGAAATATGAGAGTAATCGAAAGAACAATACATCATTAATTTTCATAATATAGAAAGAAGAGGGGGAAAATCCCCTTTGACGTATATGGTGCATGTGGCACCTTTTATCCAAACGTAGCAATATTTAGAATATGTTTAGGAAAGTAGGCCATGCCAACCGATTTAGGGTGAGATTGAACATACCACGCGTGTCCTCAAGTGATCTGGTATGGTGAGATGGAATCTCTGGCGGAGGTCGCAAAGTCCTGATGTGTCAGCGCACTGTACATTCTATGAATGAAAGAAAACCCCCAAATCGGCTCAAATAAAAATGTATTCACATCGATTTTCCGCCAGGTGATTAAAGGAGGCAGATGAACTAGGATAAGAGATGAGATAATATCTCATTAAATTAGTTACCTTGTATTCCATGAGAAAGAACCCTTAGCACGGCATATTCCACAAGCGAGCGCAGCTGGGTCGACCGCAAGCAGCGTCGAGAAAGTCAATGGCGATAGGCGGCGGCAAGCAGAAGTGGCGAAATGCGGTGGGTGATACGTCTCCAATGTATCAATTTTTCTCACGCTTTTCGTCTTGTTTTGGACTCTAATTTGCATAATTTGAATGAAACTAACCCCGGACTAACACTGTTTTCAGCAGAACTACCATGGTGTTGTTTTTGTGCAAAAATAAAAGTTCTCAGAAGGGAACGAAACTTTGCAAGGATTTTTTATATCAATAATAAGAATTTCTAGAACCAAGACCCACCAGAGAGGGGGCGCTGGGTGGGCACAACCCACCAGGGCGCGCCCCCCTCTCCTGGCGCGCCCAGGTGGGTTTTACCCACCTGGTGGCCCCACAGACGACCCCCCTGATACTATAAAATCACATATTTCCAGAAAAAAATGAGGGAGAAATAATTATCGCGATCCACGAGATGGAGCCGCCGTCGAGCCCTGTTCTTCCTCGGGAGGGCAGATCTGGAGTCCGTTTGGGGCTCTAGAGAGGGGGATCTTCGTTCTCCGTCATCACCAACCCTTCTCCATCGCCAATTCCATGATGCTCCCCACCGGGAGTGAGTAATTCCTTCGTAGGCTCGCTAGTCGGTGAGGAGTTGGATGAGATTCATCATGCAATCGAGTTACTTTTGTTAGGGCCTAATCCCTAGTATCCACTGTGTTCCTAGATTGATGTTGCTATGACTTTGCCATGCTTAATGCTTGCCACTTTGGGCCCGGGTGCCATGATTTCAGATCTAAACTGTTTATGTTATCACCATTATATCCATGTTCTAGATCCGATCTTGCAAGTTATAGTCACCTACTACGTGTTATGATCCGGCAACCCCGGAGTGACACCAACCGGGCCGACTCCCGGTGCTGACCGTAGTTTGAGGAGTTCATGTATTCACTATGTGTTAATGCTTTGTTCCGATTCTCTATTAAAAGGAGGCCTTAATATCCCTTAGTTTCCAATATGGACCCCGCTGCCACGGGAGGGTAGGACAAAAGATGTCATGCAAGTTCTTTTAATAAAGCATGTATGACTATTTACGGAATACATGCCTACATTATATCGATGAACTAGAGCTAGTGCCGTATCGCCCTAGGTTATAACTGTCACATGATGAATATCATCCAAGAAGTCACTGATCCAATGCCTACTAAATTTTCCATATTGTTTCTGCTAAGTTACTACTGCTATCATCACTGTTACACTTGCAACAAAATTACTGCTATCACTGTGACTATTACTATTGCTGCTGCCACTACTATCAAAACTATCATATTATTGTGCTACTGATTACTTGTTGCAGATAATTGATCTCCAAGTGTGGTTCAATTGACAACTCATCTACTAAAACATTCAAATATTCTTTGGCTCCCCTTGTGTCGGATCTATAAATTTGGGTTGAATACTCTACCCTCGAAAACTATCTCGATCCCCTATACTTGTGGGTTATCAAGACCTTTTTCTGGCGCCGTTGCCAGGGAGCATAGCTATATTTGTTGATTCACTTGGGATTATTATCATATTATTAGTATGAAGAATCTGAAGGATCCAAAGACTAAGATATTTCCCTCAAGGACGAGGGGGGGGGTAAGGAACTGCCATCCAGTTCTGATTTAGATTCACCTTCTATTATGAATAAACTTGCAACACCACCACATGCTATTAATTCTAATAGGTCGCAAGTTATTGATGATGCTACTGCTACTATGAATAATTCTTATGATGATGCTAGTACCTTGCTTGATAATGATGATGTACCACCTGGTGAATTTCTTGATAAACAAATTGCTAGAGTTATACAACATGATGTTGTTGAATCTGATGATGAGCTTGAAACTAAAACTCATGTAACACCTATTAGAACTAGCCCTCCTAGATATGAATTTCCCAAGGTACCGGAAGGTTATGTTATGAGTGAAGAAACAACTAGAGATATTCTTGCTTGCAATGATAGAGATGATCTAGAGAAATTATTACACAAGTATAAAGAAAAATCTCTGGATGCTAGAATGAAGTGTGATCCTAAGTTTTCTACTTCACCTATCTTTATTGATGATAAGGATTATGAATTCTCTGTCGACCCAGAGTTAATTACTTTGGTTGAATCTGATCCTTTCCATGGTTATGAAACTAAAACTGTTGTGGCACATCATACTAAGTTGAATGACATAGCCAAACTTTTTACTCATGATGAGAAAACTCGCTATTACTTTATTCTCAAATTATTTCCTTTCTCATTAAAGGGTGATGCTAAAGCCTGGTACAATACTCTTGCTCCTGGTTGTTTGCGTAGTCCCCATGATATGATTTATTACTTCTCTGAAAAATATTTTCCCGCTCATATGAAACGAGCTGCCTTACAGGAGATATTTACCTTTGTGCAAACTAAAGAAGAGAGTCTCCCACAAGCTTGGGGAGGCTTTGCCAGTTACTTAATGCCTTGCCTTATCATCCTCTTAAGAAAAATGAAATACTTGATATCTTCTATAATGGACTAACCGAGGCTTCTAGGGACTTCCTAGATAGTTGTGCTAGTTGTGTTTTCAAGGAACGAACTGTTGGACAAGCTGAAGAATTATTGAATAACATATTGAAAAATTATGATGATTGGACTATTCCTGAACCACTGCCTAAACCCACTTCTAATAAGAGGGGTATATTACATCTCAGTCCCGAAGATATGCAAGAGGCAAAGAAATCTATGAAGGAAAACGGTATTAAAGCTGAGGATGTCAAAATTTTACCTCCTATTGAAGAAATACATGGGCTTAATACACCACCAATGCCTAAGGTGGTAGAGGTAAATTCTCTTATGAAGTTTAATGATAATGATAATCCTCACAATATGCATCCTAGTCAATGCCTTTATGAGTTTAAAAACTACATTAGAGAACAAGATCACTTCAATGCAAATGTTATGAAACAATTGGAATATAATTCTGATATGATCGCTCATGTGAGTGACTTATTATTTAGAATATCAAATGATGTTAGAGGTGTTGGAAAACATGCTTCTATGGTTCAAACTCAATTAGAACAAGTTGCTAAATCTCAAAGAGAATTGCTTGATGAAATGAATCACAATATGCATGACTTTGCTGTTAGAGTTGCAACTAGAGGAGATAAAATGACTCAGGAACCACTTTATCCCGAGGGACACCCAAAAAGAATTGAACAAGATTCACAAAGAGCCAACACTTGTGCACCTAGTCCTTCTAGGAAGAAAAAGAAAAAGAAAAATGATAGGACTTTGTATGCTCCTAGTGAACCTGAAATAAAAAAACCTCCCGACATAGATAATGAAGTTTCTATCTCTAATGCTGAAACTCAGTCTGGTAATAAACACTAACCTACTGATAATGAAAAAGATAATGATGAGGTTCGTGAAGACTCTCAACCAAATAATAAAGAACCACACAATGATGTTGAGATAGAACCACTTGTTGATCTTGAGAACCCACAACCTAAGAATAAAAGGTGATAAAAGAGACTTCATTGCTAGAAAACACGGTAAAGAAAGAGAACCGTGGGTTCAAAAACCTATGCCTTTTCCACCTAAGTCAACTAAAAAGAATGATGATGAAGAATTTGAACGCTTTGCTGAAATGCTGAGGCCAGTCTTTTTGCGTACTCGCTTGATTGATATCTTGAAAATGCCTCCTTATGCAAAATATATGAAAGACATCATCACAAATAAGAGAAAAATACCGGAAGCTAAAATATCTACTATGCTTGCTAATTACACTTTTAAAGGTGGAGAACCTAAAAAACTTGGAAATCTGGGAATACCAACTATACCTTGCTCTATCAAAAAGAATTATGTTAAAACTGCTTTGTGTGATTTAGGAGCTGGTGTTAGTGGTATTCTTTTCTCTTTATATAAAAGACTTGACTTGAATAAAATCACACCTACTAAAATATCTTTGCAAATGGCTGACAAATCAACTGCCATACCTAGCGGTATCTGTGAGGATGTGCCCGTTGTTGTTGCTAATGTTACTATTTTGACTGACTTTGTTATACTTGAGATGCCCGAGGACGACAACATATCGATTATCCTTGGTAGACCATTCTTAAATACCGCATGGGCTATTATTTATTGCAATAAAAGCAATGTCACTTTTCATATTAATGGCAATGAGCATACAATGCACTTTCCGAAGAAACAATTCCAAGTGATTGGTATTAATGTTATTGAAAATCTCCAACAATCACTATTGGAAATTTTCAAATACCTCTACCTACTGTCAAAAAAAAATATGAAATACTTATTGTTGGGGGAAATGCATATCCCCATTGAGGTAACTTAGTGATTTGCCGAAGTTCTTCGGTTTCATGCTAATCAAAAGTGGTTGTTAATAAGACTTGATTAACCTCATTAATGGATCATTTTTGAATGGTATGAAGTCGATGAATTTAGTAAGCACTACTTTCTGTCCCTACTTTTTATTCTCTGTTTTTATTAGTTAAATAAAATAAAATGCCATGTTTCGTCCGTTTTCTGAATTTCCCGTGCAATAAAAAATGACCCAAAAATAAAATTTCTCAGAATGCCCTGAAAATTTAATATGATTTTTTCTGAATATTTGAGAATTTTTGGTGCAATAAACATCAGAGGGGGTGCACCAGGTGGGCACAACCAATATGGGCGCGCCAGCACCCCCAAGCGCCCTGGTGGGTTGTGGTCCCCACATGCCCCCCCCCTCACTTATCTCTTCATACCACATCATCACTTACCTCTAGAAAAAAATTCCCATTGCTCTCTCTCCGGGTTCTTGAGATCAAACCCACGGATTTCGATCTCTTTGCTCGAAGCTCCGTTTCCGAAACTGTTTCGGGGGATTGTTGCTTGGTATGTGACTCCACCATTTGTCCAATTAGTTTTTGTTTTTGTGGTTTATACTTTGAATAATTAGCTACTCTTGGTGTTGTTGTAGATGTGCTTGCATGTTGAATTCTTAGTGTTCTAAGTAGTTTGAATGCTTGCTATGGTCTCTATGTATCCCCATGAGTAGTTGCTATCAATCGTACAAAGTTTTGTTGAAAAAAATTTGTTACTCCAAAATTTTTATTTTTAGAAAATTGTACACGGACATGAATATCTTCAGGAAGTTTGGCTCTAAGAAGAACTCCAAGGGTGTTATTGGGGAGTCTTCTAACAATGATCTCCACCCTCGAAGGTTGGCGGAAGTACGGCCGTGCGAATGGCCGCACACCTCATACCTGCAAGAGGCTGGAATTATTGAGGAGTTCATGCAATATATTGCTAAGGCCGGCCTCACCGACTTCATCACAGATGAGTGTGACCAGCACCAAATCCTCACAAACATCTTTGTTCAGAGCTTTACTTTCTTGCATAGAAATAATCTCCCTGAAGTGAGCTTTGATTTATATGTTAAAAACCATCAGATACCACTTACTGAGTTTTGTGACATATGCATGATCCCTTCTAATGGGAGCTTGGCTGAGCCTAGGCCGACCGAGTTTGAGGCCTTTTATCGCACTCTGATAGTGGGTGATGAGAGAGGAGTGTCAACCATCACTGCCCCTGGCTTACATTTTTCAGCTGTTCGTTACTTTGCACTTTTTATTGCCAAATGCTTTCTTGGTAGGGAGAAGGTGGGTGCACTTAGTTCACCAGACCTTGTTGTTCTGCGTCGTGCACTGGAGGGCGACAACACGCATAGCTTGGGAGCTATCATGGCTCGTCGCCTCCATATTAATAAAACTCAGGGAAAAATACATCGTGGGATTTACGCTACTCGTTTGGCGGCTCACTTCGAGGTTGAGTTACGCCCCCATGATTTCCCCCTGACCAAAGTTTACCTAGACCGTGTAGCCATGGATCACCATCATTTTACCGATATTGAATCTCCTCACATCCCTATTCCGTATAACCTCGTTTTAGTGTGAGGACTCGTGATGTTATTCCATTGCCTACTCCTGCTTTGTTTGATCCTGTTGCCAGGGGCGGATATAAGATTATGCCTGCAGACATCATCGCCTATCGGAACACTCAGGCTGCTGAGGAGGCAGCACAGGAGGAGCCTCCACAGTGGGATCAGTGTATGCCCGCTCCTCAACAGTAGGATGACTGGATGCCTGTTCCTCAGCATCCATACTACCTTCGAGGCTACTGATCGACTACCAAGTTAGGCCAAAAGCCTAAGCTTGGGGGAGTACGTGTCTCTCACCGACTTTACATTCATGTCCATTTATTCCAATTGTCGATGTTCACACTTTTTCATTGTATCATCCATGCTTAGATTTATTTTCTTGCTTTCTTCTTGTGTGTTTGAAAAACTTTAGAAAAAGCCAAAAAAGTTACTTGTAGCTAGTTTACTTTCTATGCATGCTTAGTAGTAGTACTAAAAATAAAATCCAAAAAGATTTCCTTGTTCTTCTTTTGCTTGTTGGGAGCTTTCCCATGTAAATAGTTTTTCTCGTTTTTGCTTTTCTCTTTTATTTGCTTGCTCAAGAAAACCAAAAACTCCAAAAATATTTCAGTGTGTTTCTCTGAATTTCTTTTCTTTTTATTCGAGTTGTACCAAGGAGAAGACCATGATGAAAATGTTGAGTGGCTCTCATATGAATAATTGTTGAACTAATAAAGAGCCCATTTTACCTTGTCTTCTCCTATTGAATAAAATGTTTGCAGATTCCAGCTTAGTCCATGGCACTCTTGCACTATTATTATTTTCATATCATTCGGTCGTGCAAGTGAAAGGCAATAATGAGGACATTCGATGAACTGGCCGTGGCAAAGAGAAACTGGTATGAACTCGACTTGTCCTGTCTGTGTAAATATGTTTAACCTAGCATCCATGATTCACCCCGTTATGATTAACATGTTTGCAATGACAATTGCTGATTATAGTTTCTCATGCCATGCATAAGTAGCTGGGAGTTAATAATGATTTGTCTTGGATATCAACATAGCGTTAAGATGATTGTGATGTAGTACGATGATATGGTATCCTCCTCTAAATGTTCAAGTGGCTTGACTTGGTACATGTTCCAGCATGTAGTTGAATCAAAACCAACATAGCCTCTATAATGTTTATGTTCATGGTGTTTATATCCTACTCATGCTAGTGTCTAATGTTACTTATGCATAATGCATGGTTATGATCGTTGTTGCTCTCTAGCTGGCCACTTCTCAATCTAAATTGATAGCCTTCACCTGTACTATGTGGGGATTCTGCTTGTACATCAAAAACCTTGAACCCAAAGTTATTCCAAGTGAGTCCATCATACCTACCTATATACTGTATTACACTGCCGTCCTAAGTAAATTTGCATGTGCCACCTCTAAAAACTTCAAAAAAAAAATTATTCGTTTTGTGTGCCTGGATCGTTCATGGAATGATAGGAGGTGGTCAGTATCTTCCATGCTAAGCGGGTTATTCTCAGCTCGAGTGTTTATTCACTCGCCATCGCACGAGAAAATGGGCGGTAATAGGGATTCCCAGTCCCGAACTCAAAAATGCAAATAATTAAACAAAACTCCCCCGAGACTAATGTTGTTATGGACGGCACCCGTTGTTTCGGACAAGTCGTGGAGTGTGATTGATGGTGGAGGGGGAGTAAACCTTTACTTTTATTGCTTGGGAACCGCCACTAGTGTACTTACCATGGAAGATGTTGATAACTGATGGTCGTGAAGTAAATGAGAAAGGTGCATGTCTCAAAATTTCATTTATCTATGTTTTAAAAATGAGCTCTGGCACCTCTGCAAATCACTACTTCCCTCTGTGAAAAGACTATCTATTTACTTTTATGTTGTGTCATCACCTTCTTATACAAGCGCCAGAAACTGAGTAGAGCACAGCGGTCATGATTTATGCATTGTGTGTAGCTAATGTTGGGTGCATCATGACTGGATCGTTTCTATGATGAATTACAATGTTTAGTCGCTGCTTGAACTTTGGAGGTGCTCTGCATTTATGTTTTGCGGTCTCAGAAAGGGCTAGCGAGATACCATTATTGTCATATTATATCATGGTTGTTTTGACAACATGTTGCCATTTGAGATATCTTATTATTTCTCGCTAGCTGATTATGTCATTGATATGAGTTATTATAATCTTTAAGTGTTATTTTTTACATGGTTAGTTATAATGTTGGATGAGAACCTGGGTGCTGTTTAAGCTTATTTATGCAAACAAGAGCAAAAGAGTTCGTAAAAGTTTTTCTTTCTCACTTTCAGTTTATCAACTGAATTGCTTGAGGACAAGAAACGGTTTAATCTTGGGGGAGTTGATACGTCTCCAATGTATCTACTTTTTCTCATGCTTTTCCTCTTGCTTTGGACTCTAATTTGCATGGTTTGAATGAAACTAACCCCGGACTACCGCTGTTTTCAGCAGAACTACCATGGTGTTGTTTTTGTGTAGAAATAAAAGTTCTCGGAATGGAACAAAACTTTGCGAGGATTTTTTATATCAATAATAAGAATTTCTGGAGCCAAGACCCACCAGAGAGGGGGCCCTGGGTGGGCACAACCCACCAAGGCGCTCCCCCTCTCCTGGCGCGCCCAGGTGGGTTGTACCCACCTAGTGGCCCCGCAGACGATCCCCCTGATACTATAAAATCACATATTTTCAGAAAAAAAATCAGGGAGAAAGAATTATCGCGATCCATGAGACGGAGCCACCACCAAGCCCTGTTCTTCCTCGGGAGGGCAGATCTGGAGTCCGTTTGGGGCTCCAGAGAGAGAGATTTTCGTTCTCCGTCATCACCAACCCTTCTCCATCGCCAATTCCATGATGCTCCCCACCGGGAGTGAGTAATTCCTTCGTAGGCTTGCTGGTCGGTGGGTAGTTGGATGAGATTCATCATGTGATTGAGTTAGTTTTGTTAGGGCATGATCCCTAGTATCCACTATGTTCCTAGATTGATGTTGCTATGACTTTGCCATGCTTAATGCTTGTCACTTTGGGCTCGGGTGCCATGATTTCAGATCTGAACCGTTTATGTTATCACCATTATATCCATGTTCTAGATCTGATCTTGCAAGTTATAGTCACCTACTACGTGTTATGATCCGGCAACCCCGGAGTGACACCAACCGGGCCCACTCCCAGTGATGACCGTAGTTTGAGGAGTTCATGTATTCACTATGTGTTAATGTTTTGTTCCGGTTCTCTATTAAAAGGAGGCCTTAATATCCCTTAGTTTCCAATACGGACCCCGCTACCATGGGAGGGTAGGACAAAAGATGTCATGCAAGTTCTTTTAATAAAGAACGTATTACTATTTATGGAATACATGCCTACATTATATCGATGAACTGGAGCTAGTGCCATATCGCCCTAGGTTGTAACTGTCACATGATGAATATCATCCAACAAGTCACCGATCCAATGCCAACGAACTTTTCCATATTGTTTCTGCTAAGTTACCACTACTATCATCACTGTTACACTTGCTACAAAATTACTGCTATCACTGTTACTATTACTATTGTTGTTGCCACTACTATCAAAACTATCATATTACTGTGCTACTAATTACTTGCTGCAGATAATTAATCTCCAGGTGTGGTTGAATTGACAACTCTGTTGTCAATACCTTCAAATATTCTTTGGCTCCCCTTGTGTCGAATTTATAAATCTGGTTTGAATACTTTACACTTGAAAACTATTGTGATCCCCTATACTTGTGGGTTATCAATGGGCTTTGCTGGCAGCCTGGGGCGGCGACAGGCGTTGAGCTAAGTATTTACCGCCGCAATAGGCGGTGCCATGGCATAGACGCGGAGGAGCTTGTGCAGGTGTGAATGGGGACTTGAGGGGGTGGCGGGCGGGGTGAGGGTTTTTGTGACGTGGGGATGGTGAGGGTTTTCTTTTTTCTTTTTTGAATTGGGTGGTGAGGGTTTTCTGTCCCACAAAGAATTTTGGAGGTGACGGTTTGCTAGAGCGAACTATGTGTAATTGACGCAATAGGAAAAATGAAAGTCATTGCACACAATTCCAATTTTGGGAACCGTGTGTGATTGACGTACTACCTCCGTCCTTGTTAACTGGTCCCCCTTTGTAATTTTTACCAAATTTTGACCAAGTATTAAACTGAGAAATGTTTATGCATGTCACCAAAAATTATATCATTGAACACTATGCTCAAATACCCATCCAACGATATAACTTTTGCTGACCTGCACTAACATTTTGTCAGTTAAACCTTTGGTCAAAAGTTAACACAAATTACAAAGGGGGCCAATAAACCAAGACGGTGGTAGATTCCATCAACCGAACTGGTTGCATCCGTATCCCATGGTCAGACATAAGTAAACATACATTAAACATACTCAGACATAGATAATAAGCGTACACGTACATAAGCATAGTTCAACTATAAGTATATAGTTCAACCGTCATTTAGCATACTCAAGCGTTCATAGTTCGATCCATCCCACATCTCATCTCACATGCCGGCATGATCCTGAAGCTTCTCCAGGTACTTAGCGTACGCGTCGTGCGCCATCCTGCGAGAATGCTTCTGCTTGAAGGAGCCAACGGCCCGTCCTCTTGCATGCACCAGAACACTTAGATATGCGTCATGAAGCTTCTGGTTGCAAAATGGGCATCGATAGCCGCCGTTCCAGGTCCTAATACGCCTGTTATGCATTCCTGCATAAAGCTCCCACGGGATTTGCCTATTGTACGTCCTCTGGCCATCTTCACCCTCGCTGTCCACATTGTCAGACAGCACCTATACAAATAGTAAAACAAATTTGGCATCAAATCAATGATTACATGCCGTGAAGTAGGATTAGGAATTTATGGCTATTTATTCATACATATCCAGAGATTATGGTTCGATTTTTAAGCATAGTCGTCTATGTATAGACCCATTTGAAGAAAATGATGGCACAAACATATGTAGATCATTCAAAATCAATTGTCAAGTCTTGGCTAGGAATTATTAGCATGAACACTAACCCTAGTCGGATTACTAGCAGAAATCATTTGCACAATGACACACCTAATCACTAATAACTTGTACCATTCAAACAATCAATACACTACACGGATCTAACAAAACTTACTCAGATTTCATGGATTGGGAGAACATAATCATAGGATTTCTATTCCAAAAAGGGGGAGGCAGGAGTAACCAGAGAAACCCTATGATCTATTTGACACATAAATGGGTATAGATGACTAACCAGGTGTCCGTTGTCGATGGAGTCGTCGCCGGAGTGGTCATCGGAGTCGTCGGAGGAGGGGTCGTCGGAGTCATCGTCGGGGTCGTCACCAGAGTCGGTGTGGAACTCTGCCTCTGGCTATGGAAGCTCGACACCGTCGATGATGTCAGGGTGCAGCGATAACTCGCCAGCGATGATGGCAACCTCTGTCTCCATCTCCACGCCATGCCCCGGTGCTTTAGCAGCCCCGGCTCGCCACTCCCTCTGACCGGGCGCTTCCGCGGCATCCTCATACACTGACGGCTTTGAGGACTGAGAGCGGCGTCGAGGATGCAAGTGGAGAGAGAGGATTGTGTGTGTGTGGCGAGGATGGGGGGTGCGGCCGCTCGGGCGCACCATTAATATGGAGTAGTGGGAGTTTTGGGAGAGAGGCGAGTGGCGGTCAAACCGATGACTCGCCTCCCCGGTGAGCCTGCACAACAGACTGCTAGCATGCCTACCAAAGTTTCACACAGGTACTCACACGCCTCCCGATGACACTACGCAGCAAGCATGCCTCCGTCAATTCACACACCTGCACACACGTATCCCCGTCTGCCTGCGCGGCGGACTGCTCGCATGCGTCCCGTCAACTCACGCCTGGTCGCACGACACACGGGTCGCGTGGCGGCACGTATATTATTTTTCTATTTGGATGATTAATGCTGCCACTTTATTGCTTAACCGAAGCATGTCGTGTATCCATTGTTGGTCTAACGCTCACGGTTCGAATAAATATCCGTTTGGGATATTGGTCCCTAATTATTAATAATCTCCCATTTGTAATTAGATAAAGATTACATCAAAACTGGTCTCAAATTTGACAAAAAAGTACAATGCCACTTTGTATTGGTGTCCATATGACAACATGATAAGTTTCATGAACTTCAAATAAGTTTTGGATGTACTAGAATTTAAAAATCAAGATTCTCAATGTTTGAAATTTGTTGCACGGGGAGTAAACATGCACCCAGTGAGACACATGTGTTGTTGCAATCCATTTAGGTGCACTTTCACGTGTGCATGTAGCTTAGATTTGATTTTTGCACATTATACCCATAGAAAATCAATCAATTAATGTACTAAAACGTCTTAATGATCTCTATGATTTTTTCAAAATTAAAACATCCCTCCTTTGGTAACATATGTTCACCGCTGGATAATTAATTTAACATGCATTGTAGTTGCGGTGGATTCGCGGTGTGTGTGTGTGGGTGTGTGCGTCTGGGGGTGGCGGGTGGCTCGCAGTACACTATGAGTTGTGAGCCACCGTGTGGGTTGGCCGTTTTCTTAGGCAGGCCGATGCCACATCAGAGTCATGAAATCGTTATTTAAAACATTACACAACCGTTTCATACATACATGTTTTGGCCACATGCAGTCGATGGTTGTCCTACACAACACTCGATACTTGCGTGTGATGCTTTCTGTGGGCCCGCTAGGTCGTCATCCATCACTTTGACAAACAGTCGGCAGTGAGGTTAGTTTGACCAGCAAGGTAGAATATTTTGTTTGTGTTATGGTGGTATATAGTACGCGTCGAAGAGGTGGGAGGGGACTAGCATATATACTATACGTACGTGTCCGTGAACAAGTACACCTCACTCAGTGTCGGGACTTTTTCATTTCCGAGGCACTTGCCACATCAAAATTGTGAAATTGGCTATTAAAACATCACACAACACCTCTTTGAGCCACATGCATGCACGCGGTGGTTATCCTAGATAGGACACTCACGTGTGTCACTTCCATCTATGGGCCCACGAGGCCATCATCGATGCATGCATGCAGCACTTTGACCAACATCGGGAGAGGTTAATTAATTTCACCATCGATGAGGATTCTTTTGGGTTGTACATATTATGGCAGGAGCATATAGTATGCGGTGAAGAGGGGGGAAGGGGACCATCATATGTACTACGCTTCATGAACCTCGATCTGTGTGGGTGCACGGTTTACGGTTTTTGAGGCATGTGGCACATCAAAGTTGTGCATTTTGAGTATTCAACATATATATGTTTGGCCCACATGCAAAGCGGTGGTGGTTGTCCTCTCGCACCCACTTAAGAGGTTATTAGCAATATTGATGCTTTCCATCTGTGGGCCCGCTTGGTCCATCACTACTTTTTGCCTGACAACAAGAGAGGTTAATTTGACTTGGGAGGGGATTATTATTTTTGCTTGTAATATGGTATATATATAGGTCATGCTCTGGGATGACATGCATGATACAGTTTGAGCACACACACATGCATGTGTATGCATGAATCCCTCCCATCGAGTCGAAGTGGCTAGTACAACGACCGTCATGAACCGATCTCGCTCTATGTGGGGAGCTAGTGTATGATTTTTGACGCACGCGGCACATCAATGTTGTGAAATGGTATTCAAACATGCATGCACGCATCACCTCCATACATATGCATGTAGTGGTTGCCTTCAAATGGTACACTCCCTCGCGTGGTTATCGGCGACAAGCCTATATATTCATGGGCCCGCGTGGACATCCATGATCACCTTGACCAACAACAAGATAGGTTACCATGGCGGATTCTTCATTTGGTTCGTGTTATCGTATTATAGGTCATGGTGAGATTCAGACCTTAAGTTTGAGCGCATATACTATACACGCATGCATGCATGAATCCCCGTCGTTGGCTTGAAGTGTGGTGTAACATACATATGCATCGTCAACCTAATTAACCCTCACTCGGTGTGGGGATTTCTAGACCGAAATCACGGTGCCACATCAAAGTTGTTTCATTATTACTGAAAAACACACCTCTCCATACATATGCTTGGGCCGCACGCATGCAGTGGTTGTCTTCGGCGACTAGCTACTTGCGTGATTATTGGCGAGCTAGCCCATCTCCGGGGTCGCATGGACGGCCATCACTTTGACCAACAACAAGAGAGAGGTTGTACGACCAAGGTGGATTATTCTTGGTCCGTTTTACGATCCATCTTGGTGAGATATGCCTCTCTGGCCCGCCGTTTGAAAGTGTGTGTGGGGGGGGTGCTACTTCGCACTTTGATAGGTGAACCTCGGTTGGGGGCATGCATTCATAGCTCAGGATTCCCTTCGTGGCGACACGAGGGGGGCTGCTAGCTACTTCGCACTTTTCTAGGTGAACCTCGGTTGGGGGGGACATGCATTCATAGCTTAGGTTTCCCTTCGTGCCAACACGAGGGTGGGGGGCAGCTAGCTACTTCGCACTTTGCTAGGTGAACCTCGGTTGGGGGGGAAGGGGCATGCACTCATAGCTTAGGATTCCCTTCATGCCGACATTAGGGAGGGGGGCTGCTAGCTACTTCGCACTTTGCTAGGGTGAACCTCGGTTGGGGGGCATGCATTCATAGCTTAGGATTCCCTTCATGCCGACACGAGGGAGGGGGGCTTCTAGCTACTTTGCTAGGTGAACCTCGGTTGGGGGGCATGCATTCATAGCATAGTATTCCTTTCATGCCGACATGAGGGAGGGGGGCTGCTAGCTACTTCGCACTTTGGTAGGGTGAACCTCGGTTGGGGGGCATGCATTCATAGCTTAGAATTCCCTTCGTGTTGACACGAGGGAGGGGGCTGCTAGCTAGTTCGCACTTTGCTAGGTGAACCTCGGTTGGGGGGATGCATTCATAGCTTAGGATTTCCTTCATGCCGACAAAAGGGAGGAGGGGGCTGCTAGCTACTTCGCACTTTGCTAGGTGAACCTCGGTTGGGGGAGGGGGCATGCATTCATAGCTTAGGATTCCCTTCGTGTCGACATGAGGGGGGTGGGGGCAAGCAATACTGTGCGCTTTGTGAGATAGGTGCCACATCGAAGTTGCATTTGGTATTTGCAAATCAAACCACCCTTTTCGTACATAAATTTGGTCCACATGCAAGTGTGTTCGTGTTCTGACCCTCTCCCGCGTCATTTTTCGCCAAATTTATGAACATTAGACAAGTCGGATGACGCAACAGACACGGTTCACTCAAACTAACTGTGTGCCACGATGGTGCCTGTGTCACGCACACATCCGCACAGTACATTGGGCTCCACAAGGCTCCCCCTCTCAAAAATATCTGCCCTCCTCGAGGGTTTTTCTGTTTCATAACACACGGTTGTTATCTCCAGACTGTGTGCGATGTTTTTTGTTCCGAATCCCACCTGCATCCCTACAAAATATCTGCCCACCTTGAGGGTTTTTCTGTTTCATAACACACGATTGTTATCTCCAGACTGTGTGCGATGCACTACAATCAAAATTTTCAATAGCCCCAGCATTTCACTCCCGCGTAGTAAAATTTTGAGTACCCGCATCATTTCCTCAAGCACCCCCCACCCCCTCCACACACACACATCAAAACCTCATCAGGCGTGCGCACACACACGCACACCCCCTCCCTTGCTCGAAACTCTAGCAAGGTCCCCGCCACCCCTGCTGCCGCCGCCGCAAGGCCTCCATTGTCAACATATGCTAGTTTTCCCGTACAGCTTACCCACCGATCTCCATACCTAGGCCGCCCTGAGTTTCTTAGATGAGGCCTGCCAAACGCCCCTTTCCCACAGATCCCCATCCCCCACTCCAGAGCATCGTAGCCTAAGCCCGGTTACGCTTCCCATGGAGCTCGAGGAGTGACTAGCCCAAAAGAGGTGTATCGTGGTATCTTCGCCCGACGTCACCGAGGAAGCTAGCAACCATTACTGGCGGCAGGCACTCAAGCAGCGGGCTAGAGTATGCGGGCATGTGTCGGCCGTCAGCTATGACATCGAGGTCATCGACAGCGATGGCCTGAGGCGGGCTATGTCACAGGTTAAGTGGCCTGCCCCCAACCCCTCGGGTTCAACCACCATCGATCACATCCGTGGCCCCGCCGCTGATCTCCTCTGGCTCGCTGTCAACAATTTTCCATCCTACATCACCATCTATCCCCTTGTGTCATTTATGAAGGACACATTCTGCAACGCTAGCTTGGAATCCACAGCTTCCAAGTCAGAGCTCATCGACGGCGACCACAAGGAGGGCACCCTCTCTGGCTCTTCCAAGGGGAAAGAGCCCATCTGCTCCTCCAAGAGGAAAGCACCCATTTGTGACATTAGGGAGGGCACCCTACAGTCGTGCTCTTCCAAGGGGAAGGAGCCCATCTGCGACAACATGGAGCGCCTCCAGGGTCCGCGCTCTTCCCACAGGAACGAGCCCATCTGTGGCAAATGAGGAAACCCCTGATTTGTTTTGTCGTGCCTCTTCACAGGGGGAAACCCATGATTTGTTTTGTCGAGTCCCTCTTATAGTGTAGTGAGAATATTTCCAATTTTAATTGCTATATCTGGTTGTTTGTAGTATGCCTTGTTTATTTCAGTTGTTCACAACGTGATGCTCTATATGTGTAATTATTTATTGTGCACTACATTCCATCAATCAAGTTTTAAACATACCTATAGGAATGCATATATTTGCTTGCTGTTAAGCCTGTTATAGCTAGCATATGCCTCTTTTAAAGTTCTTTGATTGTTCGGTTGTTTGTAGTTAGCATATGTCCAGTTTCAAATGCTATCTTTGGTTGTTTGTAGTATGCCTTGTTTATTCCAGTTATTCACAACGTGATGTTCTATATGTGCAAGTATGAACTGTGCAGTTCAATTTCATCAGTACCAGTTTCAACAATACCACTATGAATGACTACATTTGGTTGCTGCATCTTGTAGTTAACATGCCTTTCCATTTTTATTTAACAATAACCAGTGTACTTAGACTGGCACAATACTAGTTTGAATGACTATGTTTGCTTGTTGTTAAATGTTAGGCCTGTTGCAGTTCACACACCTTTCCACTTGTTTTGCTTTACTAGCGTGCTTAAACCTGCACACTGAAGCTATCTTTTGGAGATTATTTTGTCTGCCATGGATAATTTTGGTTGATGTTTAGCCTGCTGTGCTTAACATGCTGAAAGTGCAACTATCCCTAGGTGGTTTTGGTAATTCATAACAACATATAGCTCATTGAGCTAATGCTATTCCAAGATGATTATTTCAGGAAAGCTCAATGACTGGCATGGCATGGATGTGAAAGTGGAACCCTCGAAATGCTAAGGACAAAGGATTGGCTCAAGCTCAAAAGCTCAAGACTCTTCATTTTATATTTTAGTGATCCAAGATCACATTGAGTGCATAGGAAAAGCCAATACTATCAAGGAGGAATGAGGTGTTGCTTAATGAGCCTCTTGCTTCATGTGCTTAGTGATATGCTCCAAAACCCTCAACTACTTTCCCATATCCACATATGACCTAAACCCTAAGCCAAACTCGGTCCTACCGATTCTTCCTATCCGGCGCCACCGAGTTTCACTTGTCATTAGCCACTGCCAAACCCTAGCAATTCGGTTCTACCGATAAGGATCTCGGTCTCACCGAGATGGGATTGCAAACTCTCTGTTTCCCTTTCGTAACTTTTCGGTCTCACCGAAAGAGCGAATCGGTCCCACCGAGATTGCAATGTAAACTCAGTGTTTCCCCTTTGTAACTTTTCGGTCTCACCGAGTTCCACTCAGTCTCACCGAAAGAGCAAATCGGTCCCACCGAGTTTGCCTGGCCAACTCTCTGGTTAGCTAATTACCAAATTTGGTCTCACCGAGTTTGTGTAATCGGTCTCACCGAGATTACGTTATGCCCAAACCCTAACCATATTGGTCCTACCGAGTTGCATGTCAGTCCCACCGAAAATCTCTAACGGTCACTAGGTTTACATTTTCGGTCTGACCGAGTTTGTTGATTCAGTCCCACCGAGATTGGAAAACTGTGTGTAACGATTGGATTTTGTGTGGAGGCTATATATACCCCTCCACCTCCTCTTCATTGGAAGAGAGAGCTATCAGAACACACACACCATTCCAACTCATATGTTCTGAGAGAGAACCACCTACTCATGTGTTGAGACCAAGATATTCCATTCCTACCATATGAATCTTGATCTCTAGCCTTCCCAAGTTGCTTTCCACTCAAATCTTCTTTCCACTAAATCCAAATCCTATGAGAGAGAGTTGAGTGTTGGGGAGACTATCATTTGAAGCACAAGAGCAAGGAGTTCATTACCTACACACCATTTGTTACTTTTTGGAGAGTGGTGTCTCCTAGATTGGCTAGGTGTCACTTGGGAGCCTCCGACAAGATTGTGGGGTTGAACCAAGGAGTTTGTAAGGGCAAGGAGATCGCCTACTTCGTGAAGATCTATCGCTAGTGAGGCAAGTCCTGTGTGGGCGATGGCCATGGTGGGATAGACAAGGTTGCTTCTTCGTGGACCCTTTGTGGGTGGTTGCTTCTTCGTGGACCCTTCGTGGGTGGAGCCCTGTGTGGACTCGCGCAACCGTTACCCTTGGGTGGAGCCCTGTGTGGACTCGCGCAACCGTTACCCTTCGTGGGTTGAAGTCTCCATCAACGTGGATGTAGGATAGCACCACCTATCCGAACCACGGGAAAAACATCCGTGTCTCCAATTGCGTTTGAATTCTCCAAACCCTTCCCTTTACATTCTTGCAAGTTGCATGCTTTACTTTCCGCTGCCTATATACTCTTTGCATGCTTGCTTGAATCATGTGATGATTGCTTGACTTGTCCTAAATTAGCTAAAATCTGCCAAGAACTAAAATTGGGAAAAGGTTAAGTTTTTATTTGGTCAAGTAGTCTAATCACCCCCTTCTAGACATACTTTCGATCCTACACATGCTTCTCGATGTACCTACACAGGACAATTTTGGGAATGACTACTGTTTTCCATCGAGGTTAGTTTCATCCCATGGCTTATATCTGCTCATAGTTCAGGATATCGGTAGGTGGTACCATATAGGCCGGGGGCTGATAAGGGACTAATCGGTTAATCGGACTTTTAACTGAATATATTTGCAACCCATTTATCGTTAGGTTAACTAGGGCCATATGTAATATATCTGAGGCTACATAGCAACATGCACTGTACTTAATGTCTAAATATGCAATCCTAGGCTACATAGCAACAAGGAAGAGTGTTACATTAATGTTCTAATGATGTCTAGATATACGTAGAAGAGCAGCAGAAACAACAACATCATCATCATCAACAACAACAACAACAACAACAACAACAACAACAACAACAACAACAACAACAACCACAACAACAACAACAACAACATAGCCCTATTTGGATACTCAACTTAGCTAGAGGTTAGAGTTAGTTTCTATCTCATGACTAACCCTGAACTAACTCCATCCAAAGAGTTGTTTGGATGGCAGGGTTAGATTGACAATAAGTGCACTAAGAGAACTTGCTCCAATTAGCACCTCATGGGTTGGATAGTTTTTTTTGGGTGGGTTATAGATGCAACTAGCTCAAACTAGCCCTCATCTTTATATATACTTTAGGGCTATTTGAGCCCAAAGTAGCTCAAACTAACTGTAACCCATGGATATAACATCAGTTAATCAGCCAATAATTTGTAAGAATGCACTAAACTCCTTCCGGCCGATAATATAAGATGTTAGTTCATCTATGTGAGTATATTGGATGTTATAAGATACTCCCTCTGTTCCTAAATATTTGTCTTTTTAGAGATTTCAAATGGACTACCACCTACGGATGTATGTAGACATATTTTAGAGTGTAGATTCACTCATTTTGACTCGTATGTAGTCACTTGTTGAAATCGCTAGAAAGAAAAATATTTAGGAACGGAGGGAGTATTATAAAAGAATGTTGTACTACATCATTGTGTAATTGTTGTTTAGCTTCTAATATTAACTTGGTGCCTTTAGGTACATATGTCATTGGTAAAGATCCGCGCTTCGACCCTCTCTGCATATGGGGCAATGAGATACCGATGAACCAGCATCAAGTGAGGAAGATGATAAAGATTGTTAGTAAAATGGGTCCAAAGATGGCAATTAAACTATTTGTTTACACTTTACCCAAGACAACAACGAACTGCAGGATGGTAAGTAAGAACTCTGCAGCCTTCTTTTTACTGCCCATAATGAGTTGTGTTAGATGACAATGTCTGAATCTTTTTCCTTTGCAGTGGTTGCCAAAGCAGTTTACTCAAGAATGCCTCTCAAACTACATGATTGGTGGGCATGCAAAGGTTAAAGTATTTCTACCAGAACACGATGATTATCTAGATGTTTTCATGAAGACCATGAAGGATGGGCGGTCTGCCATCGCAAGGAATTGGACTAGAGTCGTGCGTGCCTTATGCATGGAGGAGGGCACAATATGGGCATTCCGCTTCACCTTGTTCAGCAACCAGAATGTATTTCACTTCTTTCTTTACCATATTTAATAATACAAGTATATAACTATGATTCATCATTCTTTATTTGGTTCTTATGTAATTCTTGAACATATGTACCTATGAATCGAATAATGCATTGGTTGTTTGAACCTGATGGTTATGAATAAAGTTGTAGCATACATTCAAATTCAAATTCAAATCTGGTACAATTCGAAATAGCAGCAATTAAATTACAATGAAATTACGCTCTATAGGTTGTTACGGCACACACGGTTCATAAAACACAAACGTTTGCGATATACACCATAATCCGAGACAGTTCACAGAGAGGAAACGTGTGCAAGCATGCACACAGTTGCTGTTTGCAAAGCGTGTGCGATGTCAGACAATATCACAAACGGTGCGGGCAAACTATACGTTTGTGTTAGTTGCCTTATCGTACACGATTCACAACCATGAACTGTTTCTGATGAAGTATGCATCGTAAACATTGCACCACGAATAGTGTGTGCGATAGTTGTCGTGTACGAGGATGTTACGAAGGTCCGACATTTCGTAATCCTGTCCGACACTCGTATGGCGGTTAGCTAATATTCTTAATAGAGAACCGTTTGTGATGGTCCGCGCATCATACATGTTCTATAATAGTGAACCTTTTGTGATGGGCTGCGCATCATAAACGTAGCACCACAGAATACCAACTGCGATGGCAATGCGAGTAGAAACAAGTAGGAGTACTGTAGGGTCCCTATCCCCGACAGTTTCTAGGTCGTGTGGGAAGGACCACCCCCCCCCCCTATCGCCATCACTGACTATGCGACGGTTCCAAATTCCATCGCGGAAAGGGGTTAAAAACCATTTGTATAGCACCGACGCGTACCAGTGCATGAGCAACACCGGATAGCCATAGGTGTTAAAGAGACTATGTAAAATAGATTCTTGACTCTAGTGCAAGTGGGAGGCTGTTGCAAATATGCCCTAGAGGCAATAATATTTTTATTATTATATTTCCATATTAATAATTAAGAGTTTATATTATGTGCTATAACTGCTATGATCCTGGAATATGCAATTCAATGGAAAACTCATATGCACGTGTGGAATGATAAATGGTAAATAAAAGGTTCCTAGTCTCGCATCTAAGACTAGCTCAGGTGTTGTTGGTGATCATGTTTTTCTGATCTTAGGATATCGTCAAGCGTAATGCTGATCACAAAACAACATTCAGATTATGACATTAAAAGAACGATCACATTGAATCGACCCAATCTTGTTTGTTATGAATCGAGTTAATATCGTCTGCATTCAATTGTAATAAAACAGAGTTTTGACATGTGATATTTCTCCTTAGAATGTGAGTGTATCATGATCACTTTTTACTGTATGATGGGCTTTGGGGTTGCTCAAATGTCACTTGTAACACGGTGATCATAACGACAACTTACAGGTTCATCGGGAAGTTTGACAAGTGACTAGAAAGCTCCAGAGTGGAATTTGCTCCTCCGATGATGGAGAGATATTATTGGGGCCCTCTCTGTGGGATGGCATCAATCATTGTCTGGCCATACACACATGACTTCACCACGAGGATGCCGGAACACAATAACGACAAAGAAGAACAAAACCGTAACAACGATTTCAATAGAGTGAGCATGGTGATGACTCGGGAGGATTGTAGCGACGCGACCTCAAACAGTCAAGTCTCTGTGCATCAGTGTCATCCCTGGATCGGTAATGCTGACACACACAGTACTTCGAGGATTTATAACAGAGTAGCAATCACACACTTATTACATCGAATGTCTCAAAAGAGAACTTATTACAATAAATATGGCTTAAGGCCATCTAATTACGATAACAGCGAAAGGCTTGGAAGATAAAGTGAGTTCATCAACTCCAACGGTATGGCTGAGTGCATGAAAAACGACCTACGACATCTTACTCGTCGTCTGAAAAGTCTGCAACATGATACGTTGCAGCCCGAAAACGGACCAGCACATGGAATATGCTGGCAAAGTAACACAAGAGAACAATGAACAGATAAATGCTAGCACTACATGCATATATGGCTGGTGGAGGCTCTATGGTTATATTGTTTTGCGAAAATCCATTTTTTTCCTACAACAAAGGAATATATTTTATTTACTACAAAGTTTGTTGAAAACATTGAGAAGGTTCCTCCAACTCAATCCCAATTAAAGTAGTCATTAACATCCCAACAAATTAAATTTAAAGTGATGAGATCAAATCAATAATTCAAGTACCAGATACTCAAGACGTCCATAACCGGGGACACAACTAACCATGATTAGTTTATACACTCTGCAGAGGTTTGCGCACTTTTCCCCACAAGACTCGATCTCCTCCGTTGGATTTCTCGCACTACAGGGTGTTTGAGAAACAGATGACCGAGACACAGTCTTTTAGAAGCATTAACTCTTTACTCTGGGTGGACCGGTACACCTACTTTCCCCTACATCTGCTAGCCCACCACTGAAAGTGGTCACACAACATACTCAACTATGCCAGAGCCCATAATGGCTTGTGGCTGCACACGGAAGTTCCTAGCATGAATAATCTTATGATCCCTTTGAGCCTGGGTGGCGGACCGTAGGATGGTCACACGGGTACTCCGGGATATCCTAGGACAACACTGGATTCTCCAGGTGCCCACAAGCAATCCACCCAGATGTGTATTAAAGTTGCCACCTTAAGTTGAACCATTAATTAACAACTCACATATGTCATGGATACACTCAAACCCAATCCACGTCTACGAGCATAGCATAGCAATATAAGCATAACATAGAAGTAACTCTCAAGGGTTTGATAATAAAACAGGTAATAGGTTCTACCTCATCATCTACTTCCCAAACCCACATGTTAAGAGATCCTACTGATGCAATGTGTGAGGGTTGAGACTAATGCATAAAAACTGGGTGATAAAGGGGTATGATCAAAGTGTTACTTGCCATGCTGGTGATCCGCAAAACCTAGAGACTTGTAGTAGCACGCTTCGCACTCCGGGTGTTCTATCACAAACAAACAATAACATACATAAGCAATCAAGCAAATATGCATAGGAAAAACTCAAATAAGAAGATCTAACCAGAAATTTCAACTGAAGAACTCCGGTTTGCAAAAATAATCAAATCAAACGGAGCAACGGAACTCAAACTACGAAAGAAACAAGATCTGAATACTAATCTGGACTAAAGTAAAAATTTACAGTACCAAAATCTTGTTCAAGTTGGTTAAATAGAAAGAGGGCTTCGAGACGAAGATCTAGGCGCTTGTTTCACCTGATTCGGATAAACAAGAGAAAAGATATACTAGAAAGAAGATTAGGGCAGAAATCACGATCAAAAATAATCGCGAAAAAACCCTGGAAAAAGAAAACTGACGAACAGGCTAACGAACGAACGTTCCTTGTCTGCGACTAACGGATGAACAAAGTTCGTTAAAATGAACGTAAGGACGAAGGTCCGTGATTTAACTAAACTAAAAAACGATCTAGAAAACAAACTAGGGTTTCGACAAAAACCGAACAGTTTTCTTGCGAAAATCGACGACGCTGGGGCGGCGCGGCGAAGCGGTGGCGGCGGCGGTGGCTTAGGGTTAGTGCAGGGGCGCGGCGCGGCTGGGCCTCAGGGTCGCGGGGGCACGGCTTATAAGGCCGGCCGGGTCAAGTGTCCAGGTCGGACACGGCTCGGTTGGTCGGTTTCCTTTTTTTAAATAAATCATGCCACAGAAAAACAAATAAAAGAAATACTAAACGGACTCCAAAAATCCTGAAATAAATTTTCACGGTCCTCTAATAATATAGCGGACAAAGTGAACATTTATTTAGACCTCTAATGCAATTTTGAAAAACGCATAATTTTCCTAATTCAAATAAAATCGCAATAAAATCCAAATAAAATAACTTATTTGATTTTAATATTTTTCCTTTAATATTTCATTTATTTTGGAGAAGTCATATTATCTCCTCTCATATATTTTGATATGAAATATTTTTGGAGGGGAAAATAATTAAAACCAAATGATCCCTTTTCAAAATTTGGGAAAACTCAAATATGAAAATAACGAAATCCCCAACTCTCTCCGTGGGTCCTTGAGTTGCTTAGAATTTCGAGGATCGCAAAGCAAAAATGCAATATATTTTGATATGGATGAATGACCTATGTATAACATTCTAAATTGAAAATTTGGGATGTTACAAACCTACCCCCCTTAAGATGAATCTCGTCCTCGAGATTCGGGTTGGCTAGAAAATAGGTGTGGGTGGTCCTTGCGTAGATCATCCTCTCGTTCCCATGTGGCTTCATCCTCTGTATGGTGGCTCCACTGGACTTTGCAAAACTTGATAACCTTGCTGCGAGTAACTAGGTTGGAAAACTCGAGAATCTTTACAGGTTTCTCCTCATATGTCAAATCACTATCCAACTGAATTGCTTCCAGGGGCACCGTATCTCTCAGAGGGATATCGACCATCTCAGTATGGCACTTCTTCAACTCGAAAACGTGAAACACATCATGTACTCCTGACAGTCGTTCGAGTAATTCCAACTTGTAGGCTACCTCTCCCATGCGTTCCAAAACACGGTACGACCCTACAAATCTCAGGGCTAACTTTCCCTTAACTCCAAAATGTTTAACCCCTCATAGAGGTGACACTCGCAGATATGCTCTATCTCAGATTTCATAGACTACCTCCTTGTGTTTTGAATCTGCATAACTCTTCTGTCGGGACTGAGCTACCTTCAGTCTATCTCGTATCAGTTTAACCTTCTCTTTGGACTCCTTAATCAAATCTGGTCCAAACAACTGACGGTCTCCAACTTCATCCCACATTAATAGTGTTCTGCACCTTCGTCCATACAGGGCTTAGAATGGTGCCATCTTCAAACTAGCCTGGTAGCTATTGTTGTATGAGAACTCCGCGTAGGGCAAGTTGTCATCCCAACTAGACCCATAGTCTAGAGCACAAGCTCTCAACATGTGCTCCAGAATCTGATTTACTCTCTCGGTCTGTCCATCTGTCTACGGATGAAATGCGGTACTGGACTCTAGCCTGGTTCCCAAAGTTTGGTGCAGCTGGTGCCAAAACTTCGAAGTAAACTATGTTCCACTATCTGATACGATGGTCCTCGGAACTTCATGTAGACATACAATCCTAGTCATATATATCTTGGCCAACTTCGCACTGGTATATGTGGACTTCACGGGGATAAAGTGAGCTACTTTGGTCAAGCGGTCCACTACTACCCAGATAGAATCATATCCCGATCGGGCCCTGGGTAATCCGGTGATGAAATCCATGCCAAGCTTATCCCACTTCCATTCGGGTATCGGCATAGGCTGCAGTAATCCTGCTGGCTTCTGATGTTCTGCCTTCACTCTCTGACATACATCACATACGCCTACATACTCGGCAATATCCTTCTTCATTACGGTCCACCAGAAACGCTCCATCAAATCCAAATACATCTTGGTGTTTCTGGGGTGTATCGAGTATGGCGAGTCATGAGCTTCCTGTAATATCAACTTCCTAATGTCGGCATTGTTGGGCACAAATATACGGTCCTCAAACCACAGGGTGTCGTGCTCATCCTCACGAAAACCTTTGGCTTTGCCTTCAGCCATCTTCTCCTTTATCTCGGCAATTTCTTTGTCATCCTTCAGAGCTTCTCGAATCTTTCCCAACAACGTCGACTGAACTTCCATGGTTGTAACAAAACCTCTAGGAACAATCTCTAAACTAAGCTCCCTGAGATCTTCTACTAACTCCCTTGGCAAACCTCCTGTTACTAAGGTATTGGCATAACTTTTCCGGCTCAAAGCGCCTACTACGACATTGGTCTTTCCTAGACGATAGTGCAATTTCATATCATAATCCTTTATAAGCTCCAACCATCTCCTTTGCCTTAGGTTCAACTCCTTCTGTGTGAAAATGTACTTCAAACCCTTATGATCCGTGTACAGATCACAATGGTCCCCAATAAGAAAATGTCTCCAGGTCTTGAGTGGACGCACTACCGCTGCCAACTCCAAGTCATGTGTGGCATAATTTAACTCATGCGGTCGAAGTTGTCGTGAGGCATACGAAACAACTCTTCCATATTGCATAAGTACTCCTCCAAGTCCAAGCAAGAGGCGTTGCAATATACTTGGAAATCCTTGCGTATATCCGGCAGAATTGGCACTGGGGCCGTAGTCAAACGTTTCTTCAACTCCTAGAAACTTGCTTCACATTCTTCAGTCCAATGGAACTTGGTGTCCTTCTTTAGCAACGCCGTCATGGGCTTCGCAATCTTAGAGAAATTTTCAATGAATCTCCGATAGTATCCCGCGAGTCCAAGAAAACTACAGATCTCTCCAACTGAGGTGGGTGCCAACCACTTAGTGACTGGTTTAACCTTCGTAGGGTCCACTACTATACCTTCTCCTGATATAACATGTCCAAGAAATCCAACTTCCTTCAACCAAAACTCACATTTGCTAAACTTGGCATATAACTGATGTTCCCTGAGTTTCTCAAGAACCAAACGCAAATGCTCCTTGTGTTCCTCTTCATCCTTCGAGTATACCAAGATATCGTCAATGAACACCACAACAAACTTATCCAAGAATTCCATGAACACCTTATTCATCATACTCATGAAATAGGCAGGGGCGTTAGTCAATCCAAATGACATAACCATACACTCATATAGCCCATACCTTGTGGTGAAAGTTGTCTTAGGTATATCCTTTTCTCGAATCTTCAGCTGGTGGTATCCTGATCACAGGTCGATCTTCGAAAACACTTTTGCTCCTTGCAGCTGGTTAAACAGATCGTTGATCATCGGCAGTGGGTACTTATTCTTGATTTTCACTTCATTCAATACCCGATAATCAACAACCATTCTCAGAGACTTATCCTTCTTCTCAACCAAGAGCACTGGGGCTCCCCATGGTGATGAACTTCGTCAAATGTAACCTTTCGCCAACAACTCCTTGATCTGCTTCTTAATCTCCTCCAGATCATTTCCGGGCATCCGTTATGGTCTCTTCGATATCGGTCCGGTGCCTGGCAATAACTCTATCAAAAACTCAATGTCTCGATCTGGGGCATGCCTGGTAATTCCTCTGGAAATACATCTGTGTAATCCTTCACTACAGGCAGTTCTTCTTGAACAACTCCCATGAGAGAATTTACGTGAGTACTCTTAGGAGTATGCCGGGATACATACTTGATCCTTTTCCCCTCCGGGGTGGTGAGTAAAATTGACTTACTGGCGCAATCGATGTTTCCTCCATACATCGATAGCCAATCCATACTGAGTATCACATCCAATCCTGGGGATTCCAAAATTATTAAGTCTGAGGGGAAAACATGCCTACCTATGGTTAATGGCATCTGAAAACATCCCTAACTAGCCTATACTCCGCTTCTGGTGAGCTTACTAACATGGGTGTCCTAAGTACCTTGGTGGGAAACTTATATTTATCCATGAATCCCCTTGAAATGTATGAATGCGATGCACCAGTATCAAAAAGAACTATTACGGTAAATGACTTAACCAGAAACTTACCGACAACTACATCAGGCTACTCTTCAACCTCCTCCACATTAACATGGTTCACTTGTCCCTTGTTGCATGGGTCGGGCTTCTTCCCAGAGTTTCCATTGCCATTCCCATTATTTGCTTCAGAACACTCGGTGGCGTCGTGTCCAGTCTTCCCGCACTTGAAACAAGTAATGTGACTCAGGTCCTTCTTGGCGGGCGTTGCTGGGTTAGAGCGGTTCTAATTGCTGCCTGCTCCATTCCCATTTCCATTCCTAGGGCCATTGTGGTTATGCGGAATTCCTCCATTATGGTTATGGCCTCCATGGTTATGGGTAAATCCTCCTAGGTTCGGGGTGAGACGGGGTTTCTGCTGAGCTCTTGAATTGTACCTCCCTTATCCATACTTCCTCTTGCGGCTCTCAATCTGATGTTGCTTCCCTTCAATCATAAGAGCCTTATCTACCAACTCCTGGTAGTTGTTGAATGTGGCCACCATCAACTGCATACTCATCTCATCATTCAGCCCTTCCATAAACTTCTCCTGCTTCACGACATCGGTGGCCACATCATCTGGGGCATAGCAAGATAACTTACTAAACTCCTCTACGTACTGGCCTACAGTACGATTCCCCTGGCGTAAGTTGCGAAACTCACGCTTCTTCATGCTCATAGCTCCAGTTGAGACATGGGTTGTGCGGAAAGCTTGCTGAAACTGCTCCCAAGTGATATTGGCTATGGGAAACGTGGTTGTGTAATTCTCCCACCATGCGGCTGCGGGTCCATCCAATTGGTGTGCGGCAAAACGCACCTTCTCAGCATCTGTGCAACTGGTAGTGGTTAACTCCCTTCCAATCCTTCGTAGCCAGTCATCCGCAACTATGGGCTCTGTGCTACTGGAAAACACCGGCGGCTGTAACCTCAGAAAACGGGCTAAGTTTTCAACAGGAGGTGGTGGCGGATGGTTGTTGTTATTGTTGTTGTTGTTGCCCTGATTCTGAACTAGCAACTGCATCAGTGTATTCTGCTACTGGATCAACTGAGTGGGCTCCGGTGCGAAAGCAAATCTGGGGTCACATCTCGGAGGCATCTGATGGGTTTAGATGGGAGATATTAGAATAGAATGAGGTCTAATGAGAAAGCACTACCCATATGCACATGAGACAAACACAATCATATCATATCACTCAATCAATCAAGCAAGGGCATAAAATCGCTCTAACTATCGTTACAGTCCTCGGACTATTCTATATACATGGGGGAACACTACTGATCATATGGTGGTCTACTAGAAATTTTGATCGGTGGAAGACTCCATGATATCCGCTCCAGCTTTGTCTTCATAGTCATCATCACTACTATCGGGGTCGGAGTCGGTGTCGTCGATGATGATGTAGTCTTCAGAACGAATCTCCTTAGGTTCATCGTCTTCTCCTCCTAGCACAAGGTCTCCCATGAAAACTCCTAGCTTCCTTGTCATGTCATCATTCTTCTCCACAAGTATCATCATTTCCTCCTCATATCCATCGCGTGTAGACTTAAGCTCCTCTTCTAGCTCTGTG
The DNA here is from genome assembly GCF_018294505.1 of Triticum aestivum. Classification (NCBI taxonomy): domain Eukaryota; kingdom Viridiplantae; phylum Streptophyta; class Magnoliopsida; order Poales; family Poaceae; genus Triticum; species Triticum aestivum. Next base: position 151,469,751 of record NC_057803.1, on the reverse strand, counting down.
ATCCTGGTCATCGCCTTCCTCAAATCTACCATGCTTGCGCACATCTGGTTCTCCTGGCAACGTATGTGATGGTTTAACTTCTGGATGAATGCTACAATGGACCTGTCCTTCCTGGTGCTGATCATCTCCCATTGCTCATCTCAGCGCCCACATATCTGGTAGATAGTGTCCTTAAGCTCCTTGTGCTAAACTTTGCCGATGCGTCCCATGGCGATGTGGGCTGCCATGCTCTTTCCTAGACTCCAGGTGGGTGCATCAATGGAAAATTCTATGGGTTTAGTGACTAGCGTGAACGTCCTTCCTGGAACTTGAACTCGAATCAACCAACGCCCCTCTTCTGGTAAAGTGGCGGTGTAGGTCCCGGTGAAGCTTGGTATTCCGATGTTCAGATACTTAGTGACTTCCTTCAAGTGTCATCCAAACGGGGTGTCTTCATCCGGCTGTGCAAACTTGTTCCTTGAGTCTGCCATCCTAAAGAGTAGAAAATGGAGAGGAGTCAAAAATGAGTATAGAAGAGTGATCTATGGCTCATCTTAGTGGTCGTGTCCTACATTCAGCGTGTGCTCTGATACCATCTCGTAGCGACCCGACCTCAAACGGTCAAGTCTCTGTGCATCAGTGTCATCCCTGGATCGGTAATGCTGACACACACAGTACTTCAAGGATTTATAACAGAGTAGCAATCACACACTTATTACATCGAATGTCTGAAAAGAGAACTTATTACAATAAATATGGCTTAAGGCCATCTAATTACGATAACAGCGGAAGGCTTGGAAGATAAAGCGAGTCCATCAACTCCAACGGCACGGCTGAGTGCATAAAAAACGACCTACGGCATCTTACTCGTCGTCTGAAAAGTGCAACATGATACGTTGTAGCCCGAAAACGGGTCAGCACATGGAATATGCTGGCAAAGTAACACAAGAGAACAATGAACAGATAAATGCTATCACTACATGCATATCTAGCTGGTGGAGGCTCTATGGTTATATTGTTTTGCGAAAATCCATTTTTTCCTACAACAAAGGAATATATTTTATTTACTACAAAGTTTGTTGAAAACATTGAGAAGGTTCCTCCAACTCAATCCCAATTAAAGTAGTCATTAACATCCCAACAAATTAAATTTAAAGTGATGAGATCAAATCAATAATTCAAGTACCAGATACTCAAGATGTCCATAACCGGGGACACGACTAACCATGATTAGTTTATACACTCTGCAGAGGTTTGCGCACTTTTCCACACAAGACTCGATCTCCTCCGTTGGATTTCTCGCACTACAGGGTGTTTGAGAAACAGATGACCGAGACACAATCTTTTAGAAGCATTAACTCTTTACTCTGGGTGGACCGTTACACCTACTTTCCCCTACATCTGCTAGCCCACCACTGAAAGTGGTCACACAACATACTCAACTATGCCAGAGCCCATAATGGCTTGTGGCTGCACACGGAAGTTCCTAGCATGAATAATCTTATGATCCCTTTGAGCCTGGGTGGCGGACCGTAGGATGGTCACACGGGTACTCCAGGATATCCTAGGACAACACTGGATTCTCCAGGTGCCCACAAGCAATCCACCCAGATGTGTATTAAAGTTGCCACTTTAAGTTGAACCATTAATTAACAACTCACATATGTCATGGATACACTCAAAACCAATCCACGTCTACAAGCATAGCATAGAAATGTAAGCATAACGTAGAAGTAACTCTCAAGGGTTTGATAATAAAACAGGTAATAGGTTCTACCTCATCATCTACTTCCCAAACCCACATGTTAAGAGATCCTACTGATGCAATGTGTGAGGGTTGAGACTAATGCATAAAAACTGGGTGATAAAGGGGTATGATCAAAGTGTTACTTGCCTTGGTAATGATCCGCAAAACTTAGAGACTCGTAGTACCACGCTTCGCACTCCGGGTGTTCTATCGCAAACAAACAAAAACATACATAAGCAATCAAGCATAGATGCATAGGGAAAACTCAAATAAGAAGATCTAATCAGAAAGTTCAATTGAAGAACTCTGGTTTGCAAAAAGAATCAAATCAAACGAAGCAACGAAAGTCAAACTATAAAGAAACAAGATCCGAATACTAATCTGGACTAAAGTCAAATTTTACAGTACCAAAATCTTGTTTAAGTTGGTTAAACAGAAAGAGAACTTCGAGACGAAAACCTAGGCGCTTGTTTCACCTGATTCGGATAAACGAGCGAAAAGATATACTAGAAATAAGATTATGGCAGAAATCGCAATCGAAAATAATCGTGGAAAACCCTGGAAAAAGGAAACTGACGAACAGGTAACGAACGAGCGTTCGCTGTCTGCGACTAACGGATGAACAACGTTCGTTAAAATGAACGTACAGACAAACGTCCGCGATTTAACCAAACCGAAATAAACCGATCTAGAAAACGAACTAGGGTTTTGAAAAAAACCCGGCGGCGGTGGCTACCTCGGCGAGGTCGGCGGCGTGCGGCGGCGGTGGAATGGCGGCGTGCGGCGGCGTGGCGCTGCGGCGGCGCAGCGAAGCGGCGGCGGCATAGGCTTAGGGTTAGGGCAGGGGCGCGGCGCGGCTGGGCCTCGGGTCATGGGGGAGCGGCTTATAAGGCCGGCCGGGTCAAGTGTTCAGGTCGGACACGGCCTGGTAGGTCGGTTACCTTTTAAAAAAATCATGCCGTAGAAAAACAAAAAAAAGAAATACTAAATGGACTCCAAAAATCCTGAAATAAATTTTTGCGGTCCTATAATAATATTGCGGACAAAGTGAATATTTATTTAGACCTCTAATGCAATTTTGAAAAACGCATAATTTTCCTAATTCAAAAAAATCGCAATCAACCCCAAATAAAATAACTTATTTGATTTTAATATTTTTCCTCTAATATTTCATTTATTTTGGGGAAGTGATATTATCTCCTCTCATATATTTTAATATGAAATATTTTCGGAGGGGAAAATAATTAAAACCAAATGATCCCTTTTCAAAATTTTCGAAAACTCAAATATGAAAATGACGAAATCCCCAACTCTCTCCGTGGGTCCTTGAGTTGCTTAGAATTTCGAGGATCGCAAAGCAAAAATGCAATAAAATATGATATGCATGAATGACCTATGTATAACATTCCAAATTGAAAATTTAGGATGTCACAAGGATATTGATGGATCCCGGGTTTTGTGAAATAGCGCGCAGCAAAGGGAACATCACATGATAACCAAAGGTTCACTCAAATATCATTTTTGTGCTCATAGGGACCAATATAGACGTCCACGGTCCCGTTATTGGTCATTGAATGAACAGTTTCATCCATGTCTGTGAGTTACCAAACCTACGGGGTCACAAGCTTATGGAAATCATGATCTTCTGAGTTTTAGAAGTACGGGAGTAATGAGAATATATTTTTGGAATAATTTCATTAATATTCGGAATAGTTCTGAGAGGATCCGGAAGCGTTTCGGGGTCACTAGAAAGGTTTCGGTGAGTATCTGGTAATACTAGGTATTACCAATAAATTATATATAGGTGGAGAAAGTTTTCGAAGATGTTAAAAAATATATAAAATGGTCTAGGAGTATTTATAATATTTTATATTTAATTTAAATATCAATGGGCCTAAAAAGGGTAAGAGGTGGAAGGCAACTTGGGCCAAAAAAAGGCCTAAGCGGGAAAGTGCCTCCTTCCCTAAGGAAGGAGGCTGAATTGGGAGAGGGGGGGAGTCCTACTACTCCTCCCTTAGTCGTGCACCAAGAAGGGACTTTCCCTCCTTGGTGGCAGCCCTTCTTCTCCCCTCCAACCTATATATACATGACGATTTGTACTCTTTTGATACACAGTTTTTGGAGCCTCCTCTAGTTTTTGTTCTAGTTGGTCTCAGTTGAGTAACTAGAGCTTGACTAATCCTCTTTTCCTCATAATTATAAGCCCAATGTGGTTCGAATCTCCTCCCTCTAATTCTCCGACGATGATTAGCTCTAGACGGCGAAGCGCTGCCGAATTGTGAAGGTTGCACGCTTGCAACCAAGTAGAGAGGTCGTGCTTTCGGTCTTTGGTTTGAGGGATTGTTCGTGGGCGGTACAAGGGACTCTGAGTATGATCTACACCAACACGTTCTTCTCCCGCTACATCAAGGTGATGGTAACGATCGTGATCCCAATCCATTATTCATCTTCATATTCACCTTGGGCGATTGTAGGTGCGATTTTTTTTCTTATCTACTACATTTCCCAACACAAAGTTCTTGCATGTTTGTTTTAGATTGTTTTGGCTTCCATATTCAGCTTCACTGGTAAAGCTAAATCTAGTCCTTGAATCTCAAAATTGTTTCAGATTCCAATTTTAGGTTCACTAACAAAGCTAAATCTGATCCCTGAAGCTCAAACAAACAGGACAGGAGTGAGCTACAACTAAACCACTTGGGGCCCATATTAAAACCGAGTTTTAAAGAAAACTTCATGGAAACCACGTTGGCTTGGGTTTGTTGGGATGGTAACACAACATAGGATCCTCTGGCTTAGGACCTGACAAGGCAAGTGCTACTACTAGTGCTAATGTTTGGTGATGGTGATGGCATGCACGATTATGATGTACATTTTATGGTAGCTGGGTCTTTAGAACACTTGTTGGCATTTATGTTTCATTGAGGTGGTATATGGTAACTGCTCATGGTGATGGTGAACTTACGATGGTAGGTTTACATCCTTTTTTGAATGTGGTGGTAGGATGACACCATAGTAGTTGGGACAAACTTGTGCTGCTTTTTAGATACATTAGCATGCATGCATATGTTGCTTGTGTTCCATATGTTGTGTTGCTTTGTGTGTTTTTTGAATTGCTGCTCTTCTATCTTGGTAGACGAAGTGGTACATAGTGTACTCAGGGAGGATTCCAGAAGTCAATGGATCATGGTAGACATGCCATGAACAAGTGCAGGATTACAAAGACAACTGCTACAAAGGCTTTAAGACTAGGAAGGAGGCAGAGGTTATTACTCCAAGTTCGTGCTGAAAGAGAAGAGAAATACTAAAGTAGGCAAGGGTGCACATCAGATCGGTTTGTGTGAATGAAGAACTTGATAATCTTCATCTAGTTCATTTTCATTTGTGGCGTTGCTTTTATCTTGTGATCGTGTGTAATATGCAATGAGCAATGCTACCTCTTGAGCATTGCGTTGGTTTTCCCGAAGATGAAGGGATGATGTAGCAAAGTAGCGTAAGTATTTCCCTCAGTTTTTGAGAACCAAGGTATCAATCCAGTAGGAGGCTACGCGCGAGTCCCTCATACATGCACAAAACAAATAAATCCTAGCAACCAACGCGATAAGGGGTTGTCAATCCCTACACCGCCACTTACGAGAGTGAGATCTGATAAATATGATAAGATAATATTTTTGGTATTTTTATGATAAAGATGCAAAGTAAAATAAAAGCAAAGGAAAAATCAAAGGAAATAACTAAGTATTGGAAGATTAATATGATGAAGATAGACCCGGGGGCCATAGGTTTCACTAGTGGCTTCTCTCAAGAGCATAAGTATTCTACGGTGGGTGAACGAATTACTGTTGAGCAATTGACAGAATTGAGCATAGTTATGAGAATATCTAGGTATGATCATGTATATAGGCATCACGTCCGAGACAAGTAGACCGACTCATGCCTGCATCCACTACTATTACTCCACTCATCGACCACTATCCAGCATGCATCTGGAGTATTAAGTTCATGAAAACAGAGTAACGCCTTAAGCAAGATGACATGATGTAGAGGGATAAACTCATGCAATATGATGAAACCCCCATCTTGTTATCCTCGATGGCAACAATACAATACGTGCCTTGCTGCCCCTACTGTCACTGGGAAAGGACACCGCAAGATTGAACCGAAAGCTAAGCACTTCTCCCATTGCAATAAAGATCAATCTAGTAGGCCAATCCAAACTGATAATTCGAAGAGACTTGCAAAGATAACCAATCATACATAAAAGAATTTAGAGAAGATTCAAATATTGTTCATAGATAGACTTGATCATAAACCCATAATTCATCGGTCTCAACAAACACACCGCAAAAAGAAGATTACATCGAATAGTTCTCCACAAGAGAGGGGGAGAACATTGTATTGAGATCCAAAAAGAGAGAAGAAGCCATCTAGCTAATAACTATGGACCCGTAGGTCTGAGGTGAACTACTCACACTTCATCGGAGGGGCTATGGTGATGATGTACAAGCCCTCCGTGATCGATGCCCCCTCCGGCGGAGCTCCGGAACAGGCCCCAAGATGGGATCTCGTGGATACAGAAAGTTGCGGCGGTGGAATTAGGGTTTTGGCTCCGTATATGATCGTTTGGGGGTACGTAGGTATATATAGGAGGAAGGAGTACGTCGGTGGAGCAACAGGGGGCCCACGAGGGTGGAGGGCGCGCCTGGGGGGGGGGGGTAGGTGTGCCCCCCTACCTCGTGGCATCCTCTTTTGTTTCTTGACGTAGGGTCCAAGTCCTCTGGATCATGTTCGGTGAGAAAATCACGTTCCCGAAAGTTTCATTCCGTTTGGACTCCGTTTGATATTCCTTTTCTTCGAAACCCTAAAATAGGCAAAAAAACAGCAATTCTGGGTTGGGCCTCCGGTTAGTAGGTTAGTCCCAAAAATAATATAAAAGTGTATAATAAAGCCCAATAATGTCCAAAACAGTAGATAATATAGCATGGAGCAATCAAAAATTATAGATACGTTGGAGACGTATCAAGCACTTGCTAGGGTAGTATATGGTAAGCTCGCCACATAGGGGTACAAGGTTACTACATGAGTCAGAATGTGTGCAACCAAATGTTGCATAGTGCATCGACCTATCCCAAAATCACGAAACATGTGGCAACCAAATGCTAGGAGAGAAGTTGTTGCCCTAGTGGATGCAACAAGACACGGTGCAGAACATGGCCCAGAGCTTGTTTTTAGCCAGTTAGGCTAAATCAAGCCATGTATGCAAAGATGCCAATTTTGATGCACGCAACCAAACACACCCTAGATTCATATCCTCATGGATGCAAGTTTGGATTCGGTGTTGTGCCCTTTACTGCCTTGCTCTTTGTTCATGTGGATTTTTACAATGTATTTTGTATTTTTTTTTATCTATTTGAGAGGTGTTGGTGGTGCGAAAGAACAAGGTTGACGGTGCAAAGGACCCTCCCTTAGGCGAGGATGTAGCACAATGACCGTCCTACCCTAACAATGTTAGCAAAAAACACATACACCAACACGACCTCCTTTCACATGTTTGTCTATTATAGAGGCAAATCACCACACATCCAACAACCAGCATTGTACCAGGTTAACACATGAGATGCAAAGAGCCAAACACATGCCACACATGCCTGCAAGAAAGGTAGTGAGAGTTGTGATTCTGAATCGGATTGGAGCTTCAATGGTAGGACGACATATCATAGAATCTTACAAATCAAAATTGAATCAATGGGGTAGTTTGGGTCGTAAAGTCGTGGAATCATGATTTTGACTACCTTGCCTACAAGTGGGCAAAACCGCCCTGCACAATCAGACCACCCTGAAAGTGCTAGTTATCAACTAGAGGGGGGTGAATAGGCGATTTTTATGGAAGTCTTTAAAACATGAGGTCTTTGAAGACAAACTGTTAATATGAACCTATGTGATATGCAGCAGAAGATGAACTACTCTAGACAAACCATAGTGAATTAAGCAATATAGTGAAAGCACAAAGACTAATAGCAGCTAGGTAGTATGGATCGGAATGGAAGACATTATGAAGCCAAACAGGTAATAGTCTTCGCATAGTGAATTCAACTAGATCTAACAAGCAAGCAATGACTTTACGAAGACAAACTGAAATGTAAAGAAGGTAGGGGATAGAACTAGTAGCTTGGTGAAGACAAGGATTTGGTAGACCAGTTCCAGTTGCTTTGACAACTGTATGCCTAGTTAGGGAGCCTGAGATTGAACTCGGGAGACTGTGTCTTCACCTTATTCCCCTTGAGCTAAGGACACCCAATCCTCGCCCAATCACTCTAGTAAGTCTTCAAGGTAGACTTCCAAACCTTCACAGACTCCATTCACTGGCGATCCACAATGACTCTTGGATCCTCAGAACATGATGCCTAACCGGCTAGAGGATGCACAGTCCTCAAGTGTAACAAGCCTTCAGGTCACGCAGACAGAAAGACTTCAGTGATGCCTAACACTCTTTAGCTCTGGGTGTTTTGGGCTTTTTCCTCGCAAGGATCTCTCTCTCTCAAAGGCTTAGGAGGTGGGTTGCTCTCAAATGACAAAAGCCGTGCACTAACTCTGAGAAGCCACCAATTTATGATGTAGGGGGTGGACTATTTATAGCCAGGAGGCAACCCGATAGGATATATCTGAAATGACCCTGAATGTATACAACTACTGCTCAAAAGGCAATAAGAAGCACGCACTCCTATTAGACATGGAAGGAGTAAACCTCTTGTATTTCATAAAAATTGGGGGTTATATAATCCTTACGTAAGGGCCATCCTATCCAACTTTCAGGCATTAGGATACGTTTAAGTCACTAAGGAACCAACATGTGTCCAACAATCAGATTTCAAACACACGTGGCAACTTGGCTTGAGCTACAAGCAAAGCTGACTCATCCAACTCTGGATAAGATTTGCTCTCATTGTCATCGCTCGAAGACATAGGATTTTGGGTGAGCATCACTTCAGTCATCTGACTTTGTTCACTTGGACCCCACTTAATAGTACGGTGGTTCCTATGACTCAAGAAAGAAGGAAAGGAAACTACGAAAGAAACTATGTCTTCACACTCCATAGTCTTCAAGTGAATGTCTTCATCGTCATTATCTTCAACGTGAATGTCTTGAAGAAAGACCATTGTCTTCAATGTCTTCATACATTTTTAGGGGTCATCACTTGTAGGTAAACTGAATCAATGAGGGACTACTACCTCTTTTATCCTGCAATTCTCACAAACACATTAGTCCCTCAACCATGTTTGTCGTCAATACTCCAAAACCAACTAGGGGTGGCACTAGATGCACTTAAAATCTCCCCCTCTTTGGTGATTGATGACAAACTGTTTGAAGTTTTCAATGGGGATAAAAAGTATGTGAAAGTTAAAGGTCATAGGCATTGTCTTCATAGGTTGTAAGAGCCCCCCTGAAGATGTGCATATAAGTAGTTTTCCTTTGAATGCAAATGCACATGGCAAGTTTTGATTTGTGGAGATCTTCTTCAACACATGAAGACAATTCATCATGCATACATAAAAGTAATGAAGATAATGAAATGCATAATGAAAAATGGGTGTCTGTAGAGTGACTTCATGCATGATTTATCATCGCATCATAAGGTAGCAGCAAAAGTGGCAGACGGCCATCAAGTTTAAAGTGTTACAACTCAAAAAAGCCAACAATTTCAAGAATGAGAGTTGTAAGAACTTAGAAAAAATAAGCACCCGACCCATATGGACCTGCTTGAAGGCTATCAACTCATATGCTTCTCCCCCTTTTCTCTGTAAGGACCAAAAAGGTTTGAAGACATAGAGTATCTAGTCGTTCCCAGTCGGTGAAGATGTTGGGGCAGCAGGGTCGACGGTGGAGTTGGGTGGTGCAGAGGGGCCTGATGCAGAATCGGGTGCAGTGAAGCCATTGCTGGTGAAGTGACATCGTCCTCTTCATCAGTGACTCTCGCAACAACAGTTGGAGCCGAAGATGAATACTCTGAATCTTCAATGGGAGGAGTTGCACGCCAGCTTGCAGATTGTGGAGGCTTGGAGTCAAACTTGAAACATTCCGTGAAGCCATCTTCTCGAAGATCGTCTTCAGAATAGAGCATTGTGAGGCTCTTCCAGGACCGCCGACAGGCTTCATGCGCAACAAATGATTTCTAGGTTGCAAGGTTGTGTATACGATTGACATCAACAAGAAGAATCTGCATCTGGCGCTTCAGCCAGTCATGATACCTATCCTGCTTCTAGTGAAGTGATACAAGAAGCTCTCTATCATTCAGGACACGAGCATGCTTCTGAGGTCTTTGATCTACCGTGCTGACTATTGCATCAGTGTTTGCATGATGCGGCAGACGAAGCTGACCAGCAAGGGGACCAGCAGGAGCAGGAGGATTAGGCACATGAATTCCTTCAATAGGTTGAGTGAAGCTTGAAAGGTGACATTGTATTCATGGAGGGGCTTCTTGGCAGGCTCAGTGTATATGGCTTCATACGACATTTCAACTTCAGGCAAAAATACATACTTGGTTGCACGCTAAAGCATGATAGTTGATGGAGGAGTGAAGCTTAATGAGTCGCAAGATCGATGGAGCGTAGAACTTGAGGCCAAATAGATTAATTCCAGAAGCAGCCAACTGATGGATGAAGAAGTCTTGAGTGTTGAACCTGATGTCACTGATGATGTAGAAGACCAATGTCTTCATGGTGCCTTCAAGCTTGGCGTCGGGAGAATTCCATTCCCTTTGATAGGCCACAGAGTACGCCTCAGAATGTGATAGATGGTGCAGGGCAGGTACTCAAGGTATTTGACATAGAACTCCTTGAGATATTCAGCATCAATGGGCAATGACTTCATCATACTGAGCATTTGACTCATATTGAGCTCAGGCCACTGAAATACACTCTGCAATTCTTGCACATGAAGCTGACAACCTGGCTCATATAGATCACCAGGAGTGGGAAGGGAAGTTAGCTCGATGATATCTTGAGCTTTGGCTTCATGATGGACATCCCCTGTCATCCACTCAAGGACCCATGTCTTTGGATCCCTGTAGAAGCCTGATACATCTCCGTCGTATCTATAATTTTTTATTTCCATGCCAATATTATACAACTTTCATATACTTTTGGTAACTTTTTATACTATTTTTGGGACTAACATATTGATCCAGTGCCCAGTGCCAGTTCCTATTTGTTGCATGTTTTTTGTTTCGCGGAAAATCCATATCAAACGGAGTCCAAACGGGATAAAAACTAGCGGAGATTTTTTTGGAATATATGTGAATTTTGGGAAGTGAAATCAACGCGAGACAATGCTCGAGGGGCCCACGAGGCAGGGGCGCGCCCCTGACCCTCGTGGACACCCCGTAAGGCGGTTGGTGCCCTTCTTTCCCACAAGAAAGCTAATGTCCGGATAAAAATCGTGTTCAAATTTCAATCCAATCGGAGTTACGTATCTCCGGTAATATAGGAAACGGTGAAAGGCCAGATGTGGGAGCGCAGAAACAGAGAGAGACAAAGAGACAGATCCAATCTCGGAGGGGCACTCGCCCCTCCCATGCCATGGATACCAAGGACCAAAGGGGAAACCTTTCTCCCATCTAGGGAGAAGGTCAAGGAAGAAGAAGAAGAAGAAGAAGAAGAAGAGGGGGGCTCTCTCCCCCTCTCTCCCGGTGGCGCCGGAACGCCGCCGGGGCCATCATCGCGACAACGATCTACACCAACAACTTCACCGCCGTCATCACCAACTCTTCCCCCTCTATGTAGTGGTGTAACCCCTCTTTTACCCGTTGTAATATATACTTAAACATGGTGCTCAACTCTATATATTATTTCCCAATGATGTATGGCTATCCTATGATGTTTGAGTAGATCTGTTTTGTCCTATGGGTTAATTGATGATCGTGATTGGTTTGAGTTGCATGTTTTATTATTGGTGTTGTCCTATGGTGCTCCCCATGTTGCGGAAGTGTGAGGGATCCCCGCTGTAGGATTTGGAATATGTTCATGATTTGCTTATGGTGGGTAGCGTGAGTAGCAGAAGCACAGACCCGAGTAAGTAGGTTGTTTGTGTATGGGAATAAAGAGGACTTGATACTTTAATGCTATGGTTGGGTTTTACCTTAATGATCTTTAGTAGTTGCGGATGCTTGCTAGAGTTCCAATCATAAGTGCATATGATCCAAGAAGAGAAAGTGTGTTAGCTTATGCCTCTCCCTCAAATAAAATTGCAATAATTATCACCGGTCTAGTTATCGATTTCCTAGGGACAAATAACTTTCTTGTGTGACAAAAAGCTCTCTACTAAAACTAACTTAGTTGTGTCTTCATCTAAAAAGCCCCTACTTTTTATTTACGCGCTCTTTATTATCTTGCAAACCTATCCAACGACACCTACAAAGTACTTCTAGTTCATACTTGTTCTAGGTAAAGCGAACGTTAAGCGTGCGTAGAGTTGTATCGGTGGTTGATAGAACTTGAGGGAATATTTGTTCTACCTTTAGCTCCTCGTTGGGTTCGACACTCTTACTTATCGAAAGAGGCTACAATTGATCCCCTATACTTGTGGGTTATCATAGCCTGATATGTGTAGAGTGGCATAGAATTACACAAGAAGTTCTTCATTCCAGTGCTCCTTGTCGGTGACTGATATGTCTCCAACATATCTATATTTTTTTGATTGTTACATGCTATTATATTACCCATCTTGGATGTTTTATATGTATTTATATGCTATTTTATATGATTTTTGAGACTAACCTATTAACCTAGATCCCAGTGCCAGTTTCCGTTTTTTCCTTGTTTTTCAGTTTCGCGGAAAAGGAATATCAAACGGAGTCTAAATGACCTGAAAATTTATGGTGATTTTTGATGGACCAGAAGAAGCCCCCGAAGCAAATGAGTTGGGCCAGAAGAGTCCCGAGCCAACCACAAGGGTGGAGGGCGTGCTCTACCCCCCGGGAGGGTGCTCCACCCTTGTCATTGACTCGTGGAACCCCCTGACGTGAAACCGACGCAAAAAATTCCTATAAATACAAAAAAAACCCGAAAAGAAACCTAGATCGGGAGTTCCACCGCTGCAAGCCTCAGTAGCCATGAAAAACCAATTAGGAGCCCGTTCTGGCACCTTTCCGGAGTGGGAAGCCATCATCGGTGGCCATCTTCATCATCCCGGTGGTCTCCATGATGAAGAGGGAGTAGTTCACCCTAGGGGCTGAGGGTATGTACCAGTAACTATGTGTTTGATCTCTATCTCTCTTGTTCTTGATTTGGCATGATCTTGATGTACCGCGAGCTTTGTTATTATAGTTGGATTATATGGTGTCTTTCCCCCTCTACCTTCCTGTGATGAATTGAGTCTTGCTCCTTGCAGTTTCGTTGTGTTGGATTGCGTATTGGATTTGAGAACACTTGATGTATCTCTTGCGAGGGAATATCTATGGTGACAATGGGATGTTCCATTGATTCACTTGATGTATGTTTTGGCACTCAACTCGCGGATTCCCAAGGTGACATTAGGGTAATCTATGCATAGGGGTTGATGCACGTTTACGTCCTACGTTCTCCGATAGAAACTTTGGAGTGATACTTTGTTGCACGTTGGGGTATTGTTATATGATCCAATTATGTTATCATTGTTGAGAGAACTTGCACTAGTGAAAGCATGAACCCTATGCCTTGTTTTCAAGCATTGCAATACCATTTTTGCTCACTTTTGTTACTAGTTACCTTGCTATTTTATATTTTCAGATTACAAAAACCTATATCTACCATCCATATTACACTTGTATCACCATCTCTTCGCCGAACTAGTGCACCTATACAATTTAACATTGTATTGGGTGTGTTGGGGACACAAGAGACTCTTTGTCATTTGGTTGCACAGTTGTTTGAGAGAGACCATCCTCATCCTATGCCTCCCATGGATCATCCACTTGAGGGAAATTTGCTACTGTCCTACAGAACTCTGCGCTTGGAGGCCCAACACGAGTCTACGAGAATAAGGTTGCGTAGTAGACATCAAGCTCATTTCTGGCACTGTCGCCGGGGAGGCTAGGTAAGCGGCACTCACATCCCCTCAATGAAGCTCTTTTCTGGCGCCATTGCCGGGGAGGTTAGTGCTTGAAGGTATATCTTTAGATCTTGCAACTGAATCTTTTAGTTTCTTGTTTTATCACTAGTTTAGTCTATAAAAGAAAACTACAAAAAATGGAATTGAGGTTGCCTCATATGCTTCATCTTTTTAATGTTTTTCGTGAAAATGATGGAAAGGAAAATTGTGCTCAAGTGTTAGAGGAAGAAGTCAAGAAAATGTTTGGCACTAAATATTTGAATCATGATCATGATTGCAATGTTGTTAGTATGAATTATTTAAATATCCATAATGCTAATGATATGCAAAGCCACAAGCTTGGGGATTCTATGTTGATGTAGATGATGTTTTTTGTCCCCCAAGTTTTGAGGAGCAAATTTATTATGATGATAGCATACCTCCAATTTATGATGATTATATTGATGAAAGTGGGTTTGGAAGAGTGTCAACTCTAGGTACTAATTATCCCACTATTTTGGAGGGTGTTGAATCTTATTGTAATATTGATAAAAGTGGATTTGGAGAGGTCATGGCTTTATTTAGTGATGAATCCACTACTTCGGAAGAGGTTTCAGTTGATTATGAGAACAAAGCTATATATGATGATTATTTTGATGACATGTATGCTATAAAGAATAATTATAACCATGAAACTCGTCGTCATGATTTTGATTTTCAATCCCATGATAGTTATTTTGTTGAGTTTGCTCCCACTATTATGAATGAGAATTTTTTTGCTTATGTGGAGAGTAGTAAAATTTCTATGATTGTGCATCATAAAAATAATGATTTATGTGATGGTTATATTATTGAATTCATTCATGATGCTACTGAATATTATTATGATAGAGGAACATATGCTTCTACATATTGCAATAATATCGAGTTTCCTCCCTATGTGTTGAAAATCTTGAAGTTATGCTTGTTTGGCCTTCCTATGCTAGTTGATTCTTGCTCCCATAAATTGTTTTCTCACAAAATCCCTATTCATAGTAAGTGGGTTAGACTTACATGTGCTTGTCATATTCTTCATGATGCACCCATTATGTTTCAATTCTTATCTTTTATGTGAGCATCATTAAAATAATCATGCCTAGCTAGAAAGGCATTAAAGAAAAGCACTTGTTGGGAGACAACCCAATATTTACCCCTACTTTTTGTGTTTGTTCACATGATTAGGCTACTATAGTAATCATGTTTTATAGCTTTTGTTTCAATAAAGTGCCAAGTAAAGTCTTTGGGATAGTGTGGATGATAGTTGATTTGATTCTGTGAGAAAACAGAAACTTTTGCGCCCAGTAATAGATTTGATCTGGTATGCTGGAACGCAATAAATTCTTGAATTTTTACAGTTTATTGTTATACAAATTGTCTACATTTTCCTAATTTTTCAGAATTGTTGGAGTAGCAGAAGTATGGTTGTTGTTCAGATCATTACAGACTGCTCTGTTCTTGACAGATTTCGTTTTCAATGCATAGTTTGCTTGTTTTAGTGTTTCCATAGCTTATATTAAGTGATATAAATTGTGGAAATTATAAGGTACAATAGGCATTGTGTGAGAACAATTATGAATCTTGTCTTTGACAGTTCCCAAGTGAATGATTTGTATTTATCATGCTAACGCATCTCACGAAGTTCCGTTAAGTTTTGTGTGATTGAAGTTTTCAAGTTTTGGGTGAGATATCGAAACGAGGAGAATAAGGGGTGGCAAGAAACTAATCTTGGGGATGCCCAAGGCACCCGAAGGTAATATTCAAGGAATACTTAAGCAACTAAGCTTGGGGATGCCCCGGAAGGCATCCCCTATTTCGTCTCCAACATTATTGGTAACCTTACTTGGAGCTATATTTTTATTCGTCACATGATATGAGTTTCGCTTGGAGCGTCATTTTATTTCGTTAGTATTTCCTTGCTGTTATTTATAATAATGTTTTGTATCTTTTAGTTCAATAAAAAGGTCAAGTATAGCCTTTACCATGCTTATTTTGCAAGTCTATATGTTGCTGTTTTGAAAACAGAAATTTTTCTATCATTGTCTGAATTCTACTGGAAAGTCAGAACATGATAAAATCTTGAATTTTTACACAATGAGTAACAAAAATTTTCCTACAGTTTGTTAATTTTTCAGAATTTTTGGAGTTAGACAAGTATGACCCATCTTGCATTCTTTACATACTGTTCTGTTTAGACAGATTGCTTTTATGTTTGCATATGTTTCCTGGTTTAATGATTCTATTTGAAGATAGGAGTATTAAATATGCAGAGGCATTTAGTATGCAATTTCAAGTTATAATTTTAGTGATTTTCTACAGTAGAGATTGATAAGGTATAGAATGGATTTATACTAACTTATCTCATGAGTTCTCGTTGAGTTTTGTGTGGATGAAGTTTTTAAGATTTAGGGTAACCGCGATATGAAAGGAATTAAGGAGACACAAAAGCTCAATCTTGGGGATGCCCAAGGCATCTCTAGTTAATATTCTAAGAAGTCTCAAGCATCTAAGCTTGGGTATGCCTCGGTTGGCATCCCACCTTTCTTCCTCAACAACTATCGGTCAGTTT
Organism: Triticum aestivum; assembly: GCF_018294505.1. NCBI lineage: Eukaryota > Viridiplantae > Streptophyta > Magnoliopsida > Poales > Poaceae > Triticum > Triticum aestivum. The sequence goes on along the minus strand of NC_057803.1, from coordinate 151,453,359 downwards.
TAGTTGAACCTAAGTTTTTGCTTCTTCACATGATATGTGCTATCTTTGCAGTGTCATTTCATTTTATTTTGCTTGTTGCTTGAATAATATCCCAAGATCTGAAATTATTAATGTTAGAGAGTCTTCACATAGTTACATAATTATTCGACTACTCATCGATCTTCACTTATATCTTTTGGAGTAGTTTATCGTTTGCTATAATGCTTCACTTATATCTTTTTAGAGCACGACGGTGGTTTTATTTTAAAGAAATTGTTGAACTCTCATGTTTCACCTCTATTATTTTGAGAGTCTTAAGCAACATGGTAATTTGCTTTGGTTATGAATTTACTCCTAATATGATAGGCATCCAAGAGGGATATAATAAAAACTTTCATATAAAGTGCATTGAATACTATGAGAAGTTTGATTCCTTATGATTGTTTTGAGATATGAGGATGGTGATCTTAGAGTCATGCTAGTGAGTAATTGTGGATTTTAGAAATGCTTGTGGTGAAGTTTGTGATTCATGTAGCATGCACGTATGGTGAACCGTTATGTAACGAAGTTGCAGCATGATTTATTTATTGATTGTCTTCCTTATGAGTGGCGGTCGGGGACGAGCGATGGTCTTTTCCTACCAATCTATCCCCCTAGGAGCATGCGTGTAGTCCTTGTTTTTATAACTAATAGATTTTTGCAATAAGTATGTGAATTCTTATGACTAATGTTGAGTCCATGGATTATACGCACTCTCACCCTTCCACCATTGCTAGGCTCCCTAGTACCGCGCAACTTTCGCCGGTGCCATACACCCACCATATACCTTCCTCAAAACAGCCACCATACCTACCAATTATGTCATCTCCATAGCCATTCCGAGATATATTTCCATGCAGCTTTCCACCATTCCATTTACTATGACACGTTCCATCATTGCCATATTGCTTTGCATGATCATGTAGTTGACATAGTATTTGTGGCAAAGCCACCGTTCATAATTCTTTTATACATGTCACTCTTGATTCATTGCACATCCTGGTACACCACCGGAGGCATTCGTATAGAGTCATATTTTGTTCTAGTATCGAGTTGTAATTTTGAGTTGTAAGTAAATAAAAGTGTGATGATCTTCATTAATAGAGCATTGTCCCATGTGAGGAAATAAAAAGAGAGAAAAGGCCAAAAAAAAGAAGGCCCAAAAAAGATGAAGAAAATGAGAGAAAAAGAGAGAAGGGGCAATGTTACTATCCTTTTTCCACACCTGTGCTTCAACGTAGCACCATGATATTCATGATAAGAGAGTATCCTAGGTTGTCACTTTCATATACTAGTGGGAATTTTTCATTATAGAACTTGGCTTGTATATTCCAACGATGGGCTTCCTCAAATTACCCTAGGTCTTCATGAGCAAGCAAGTTGGATGCACACCCACTTAGTTTTCTTTTTGAGCTTTCATAAACTTATAGCTCTAGTGCATCTGTTGCATCACAATCCCTACTCACTCACATTGATATCTATTGATGGCCATCTCCATAGCATGTTGATACGCCTAGTTGATGTGAGACTATCTCCCTCCTTTTGTCTTCTTTACAACCACCATATTCTATTCCCCCTATAGTGCTATGTCCATGGCTGATGCTCATGTATTGCGTGAAAGTTGAAAAGGTTTGAGAACATCAAAAGTATGAAACAATTGATTGGCTTGTCCTCAGGGTGGTGATTTTGAATATTTTGTGTGATGAAGATGGAGCATAGCTAGAATATATAATTTTGTAGGGATAAGCTTTCTTTGGCCATGCTATTTTGAGAAGACATAATTGCCTTGTTAGTATGCTTGAATTATTATTGTTTTTATGTCAATATTAAACTTTTGTTTTGAATATTATGGATCTGAATATTCTTGCCACGATAGAGAAGATTACATTGATAAATATGTTAGGTAGCATTTCACATCAAAAATTCTGTTTTTATCATTTACCTACTCGAGGACGAGCAAGAATTAAGCTTGGGGAATCTTGATATGTCTCCAACGTATCTATAATTTTTTATTGTTCCATGCTATTATATTACCCATCTTGGATGTTTTATTTGCATTTATATGCTATTTTATATAATTTTTTAGACTAACCTATTAACCTAGAGCCCAGTGCCAGTTCCTGTTTTTCCTTGTTTTTGAGTTTCGCGGAAAAGGAATATCAAACGGAGTCCATATGACTTAAAAATTTACGGTGATTTTTTATGGACCAGAAGAAGCCCCTGAAGCAAAAGAGTTATGCCAGAAGAGTCCCGAGCCAACCACAAGGGTGGAGGGCGCGCCCTACCCTCGGGAGGGTGCTCCACCCTTGTCGTTGACTCGTGGACCCCCCCTTGACGTGAAACCGACGCCAAAAATTCCTATAAATACAGAAACCCCCCAAAAGAAACCTAGATCTGGAGTTCCACCGCCGCAAGCCTCTGTACCCATGAAAAACCAATCGGGAGCCCGTTCCGGCACCTTACCGGAGGGGGAAACCATCACCGGTGTCCATCTTAATCATCCCGGTGGTCTCCATGACGAGGAGGGGGTAGTTCACCCTCGGGGTTGAGGGTATGTACCAGTAGCTATGTGTTTGATCTCTCTCTCTCTCTCTCTCATGTTCTTGATTTGGCACGATCTTGATGTATCGCGAGCTTTGTTATTATAGTTGGATTATATGGTGTCTTTCCCCCTCTACCTTCTTGTGATGAATTGAGTCTTGCTCTTTGCGGTTTCGTTATGTTGGATTGAGTATTGGGTTTGAGAACACTTGATGTATGTCTTGCGATGGAATATCTATGGTGACAATGGGGTGTTCTATTGATTCAATTGATGTATGTTTTGGCACTCAACTCGCAAATTCCCGAGGTGACATTGGGGTAATCTATGCATAGGGGTTGATGCACATTTTCGTCCTACATTCCCCATTAGAAACTTTGGAGTGATTCTTTGTTGCACGTTGATGGATTGTTATATGATCTAGTTATGTTATTATTGTTGATAGAACTTGCACTAGTGAAAGTATGAACCCTAGGACTTGTTTTCAAGCATTGCAATACCGTTTTCGCTTAGTTTTGTTACTAATTACCTTGATATTTTTATATTTTCAGATTACAAAAACCTGTATCTACTATCCATATTACACTTGTATCACCATATCTTTGCCGAACTAGTGCACCTATACAATTTACCATTGTATTGGATATGTTGGGGACACAAGAGAATCTTTGTTATTTGGTTGTAGGGTTGTTTGAGAGAGACCATCTTCATCCTACGCCTCCCACGGATTGATAAACCTTAGGTCACCCACTTGAGGGAAATTTGCTACTGTCCATAAAAACTCTGCGCTTGGAGGCCCAACATGAGTCTACAAGAAGAAGGTTGCGTAGTAGACATCAGTGACAAATGGGAGCAACCCAACTTCACGAAAGCTGTCTAGGGCTTCTTCAAGGCATGGTAGCCCAGCAATGGCATCGCAATCAAGACGCTTGTGAGAAAAAATCCTGTCTTGATTATAGAGAATGCAGGAATAATAGCTCCTTTGCTGGTGGCTCCAGAACCTGTCAGATGAGATCTTTGGCTTCTTGAAGGGGTTCTTGGCCTTGTCGAAGAAAGTGTTGTGCTCTCTGAAGCTTAGCATACCGAAGGAGCCTCGCGTAGTGGCAAGACTTGGAAGCCTTGCTAGCCTGGGCTTTGGCTTCTCAGTTTGAGGACGTTGCTCCACGTGGTAGTCATATTGGGGACCGGGAGCAGTGGGTGGTATCAAGATAGGCCACCAAACAGTAATGTCCTCACCACAATTGTACGCACGTTCCGTGGTGTGAGGTATAGGGGGAGGAACAACCACATCTGAGGTGGATGGATGCGCATTGTCTTTCGTGGCAGCAATGATTTTTGGCTACACATTATCTTCAGCCAGGACAATGTCATTGGCTTCATTAGTGATGGTGGTGGCAGCCACATTTGCCTCAACTTCAGTGGCTTCATGGACTAGGGGATCTGGCACAATCACTTCTTCTTCTTGAACAACGGGATAATGGTAGAGAGAATAACTTCCCGGTCTTCTTCTTTTTCTTCATCGGTTGATGCAGCCCGAATATCTTCAACCACTTTGGCTTCAGATTCTTGAGTAGTCATTGAAGGGATGGCTTCAAGAAACACTTGACGTGCTACTGAGCTTGTGTTTTGCACATCCTCTTCAGGAATGCTGGACATGGAGACCATGGGCCTAGGTCCTCTACGAAGCCTTCGGAAAGAGGGCGACACCTGTAGTGAAGGAGTGGTCTTCTCCATGTCTTCGGGTGTAGCTTGCAGGGTCTCAAGCACCGGAGTGGTGACATGAGTGGGTGGAGTGCGGGGAATAACTTCGTGCAATGGGGAGTTGGGGTGTTGCTCATCTCAGAATGCATCTTGTGTGATTGGCGTCGTGGGACCGCCAACGCTTATCAGTTCACTTCTCGTAGGAGCAGGCGATGATACTGGGTTGCGCTGGATCTAAGGGAGGACTTCATCATCTTCAACATTGTCATCATGACCAATGTCTTCGGCTGTGGTGGAGTCAGCAGCTAGAATTCTTCAGACTCATGAGCCTCTATGGAAGCAGGCTCATGCACAATGAGACGGTGCTTGCGATTGGAGGAAGCTGGCAGTGTAACCGAGATAGGCTCAATGAGCAATGGTTCTTGGGGAGCAACACGTTCTTTGTAGGAAGACTTTGAAGACTTTGTTTTCAGCTTCTTCTTGGAGGGAGAAACATCAGAAGTATCATGGTGCTTCCTCTTCTTGGCTTCGGCCTCAGCCAACTTAGTTTTCTTCTGCTCAGAAGCTGCTGAAGGGACCTTTGGCTTCGAGCCAGTCATTCTAGCGGGGAAGACAATGCTTGGTCTTTCCTGCCTTGGGGCTTCGGGTTCGGCTTCAGCAGGCTTCTTCTTCTTCTTGGTAGCCAGCTTGTGGTCAATGCCTGGACGCCCAAGAGCCTTTCTCTTCACAGCCTCATTGTGAGCCTGGACGCACTTTTCAGCATAGTACTTCATGCAATCACGAGAGCCTTTGGCTTCATCACGTTTCTGCTGGAACTGAGCCTTGAGGTCAATCATCATTTGCTTGAAGTTCTGAACATCAACGACACCGAGATTTTCCATATGCTTCTTGAACTGGGCCTTCTCATAGTCAATTTTGTTTTTTAGCTCAACAATCTTCTGAGCTATATCGAGTTCCTTGGCTATGCAGCCCTGAAATGTGACACTGATGTCAATGAGCAGCTGTAGATCATCAATGTTGAGTGAGGTGTCCTCAAACCACTCATCAATGAAGTTTTTTTTATAAACTTGACAGTAGAGGGAAAACCCCTACTGTATTTTCATATATTTATATAAATCGGGTGTTTACATAGACATATCAATGAAGTTGTTGAGAATATTAGCATAAAAAAGAAGCAAATCCTTGAAGATTTCAGCCTCTTGCTTGCTCTTGATAAGCATTTCCAGAGCATCATCAACAATATCTTCATCACTCGAGAGATCTATAGTATTCTCTTCATTTCGCAGGATGCAAGATGGAGTGAGGTCATGCCCAGAAATCTTCTTGGGCTTCTTAGACTTCTTAGAGATGCGATATTGATCTTCAGACTGCACACTAGATTCAGGAGGTGCAGACTTCAATGGCTTCACTCTTGAAGATTTTGGAGCTGCATAAGATTTTGAAGCCTTAGTCCTCTTCTTTGGCTTCGGAGGCTTAGGATCATCCTCATGCTCCTCTTCGGCAGCAGCCTCTTCGACAGTGGCCCTTTGTGCAGCAATGTGAGAAGAAGCCCATCAAGGTTGTTGAAGGGGCCAATGATATTCTGATTGGCTTCTCGACTGCCATCTAGCCTTGGAGCTACTGGACCAGGGTTGAAGTCAATCCCCAGGTCCTTCTTGTTCTACACAGCAGAAGCCCTTGCAAACTGAATATTTTGCTCAAACAATTCATCTTCACGACATCATCGAAGACTGGATGGGTCAGCATCTTCAGGTTGTGGTCCTCTGATCGTGCAAGGATAGAAGCCCCTTGTAATGGCTTCACCCTTCGTCTTGGGGTACAACTTCCTGTACACAATATCGGCCCATGGTGAACTCACAACATTCTTCTTCGCGTACTCTGGTGTAACAAAATGGTACTGAAACCATTGCTCTGCACAATATCTTCGAATCCATAGGACTCGAGTTTTGCGTTCACCATATGTTTCCTCTGGGTCAGACTTGTATTACTCATAGATTTCTGGGGGCAGGTCCAAAGCAGTATTGTCCTGGCGCTGCCTGCCACCCTTCTTTGTAGATTTCCGCCAACCATTGGATTCAAAATGAAAGGTTGCACAACTATGTTTGGCATCAGTCTACTTGTCAGACAAGAGCTGGCTTCTGGAGATTCAATGTGATGCTGTAAGAACTCTCCAAACGAATGCACACTATGAGAACCAAGGGATTCTCCCATAGACATGTACTTGTGACATCACTAGAGATGCGAGGGAAGGGGAAGAGGTCATATGCATTCTCAGAAGATTTTGAAGATAAATCAGTTTGAAGACATTGACCACATAGTGCGAAGACATTCGTTTATCGATGTGAGTTGGTTCCAGATTTGTATGAATCCATTAATAAGTAAAAGTGAGGAATCTAACTAGTTGTGATACATAAGTGAACATAATTGCCAGTTATGAGATGGAGATACTAAAAGATATAGATTTGGAAGTGTAGAAACACCTTTTGGAAGCTGTGGACAATTCAACGGATCAAATAAACGGTAAAAAGTGAGTCTTATTTACCGCACGACGAACTGCTAGACATGGCGGAAGGAGGCCAAGCAGTCCAATCTCCCGCGCCCTAACTTGGCGGTGGAAGACACCTACGGCGGCGGCGGAGAAGACGATATCTGCGGCTAGCATGAAGATGGTGTCGGAGAGGTTGCGGCAACGAAGCGCTTCGTCTTTGGCATCGACCGATGCTAGCGGTTGCGCAAGGGTTTGAGCGAGATGATGAGTGATAACCCACAAGTATAGGGGATCACAACAGTTTTCGAGGATAGAGTATTCAACCCAAATTTGTTGATTTGACACAAGGGGAGCCAAAGAATATTCTCAAGTATTAACAGTTGAGTTTTCAATTCAACTGCACCTGAAAAACTTAATATCTGCAGCAAAGTATTTAGTAGGAAAGTAATATGGAAGTAACGGTAACGGTGGCAAAGGTAATAGTAATAGTTTTTGTAGTAATTGTAACAGTGGCAACAAAAAAGTAACTAAGCAAAGATCAATATGTGAAAAGCTATTGGATCAGTGATGGATAATTATGTCGGATGCGATTCCCCATGCAACAGTTATAACATAGGGTGACATAGAACTAGCTCCTGTTCATCAATGTAATGTAGGCATGTATTCCGAATATAGTCATACGTGCTTATGGAAAAGAACTTGCATGACATGTTTTGTCCTACCCTCCCGTGGCAGCGGGGTCCTATTGGAAACTAAGGGATATTAAGGCCTCCTTTTAATAGAGTACCGAAACGAAGAATTAACACTTAGTGAATACATGAACTCCTCAAACTATGGTCATCACCGGGAGTGGTCCCGATTATTGTTACTTCGGGATTACCGGATCATAACACATAGTAGGTGACAATTAACTTGCAAAATAGGATCAAGAACTCACATATATTCATGGAAACATAATAGGTTCAGATCTGAAATCATGGCACTCGGGCCCTAGTGACAAGCATTAAGCATAGCAAAGTAATAGCAACATTAATCTCAGAACAAAATGGATACTAGGGATCAAACCCTAACAAAACTAACTCGATTACATGAAAAATCTCATCCAGCCCATCACCGTCCAGCAAGACTACGATGGAATTACTCACGCGTGGCGGTGAGCATCATGAAATTGGTGATGGAGGAAGGTTGATGATGACGATGGCGACGGATTCCCCTCTCCAGAGCCCCGAACGGACTCTAGATCAGCCCTCCCGAGAGAGATTAGGGCTTGGCGGCAGCTCTGTATCGTAAAACACGATGAATCCTTCTCTCTGATTTTTTTCTCCCCGAACATGAATACATAGAGTTGGAGTTGACGTCGGTGGAGTCTCGGGGGCCCATGAGACAGGGGGCGTGCCCCCCACCCTTGTGGACAGGGTGTGGGCCCCCTGGCGTAGATTCTTTTGCCAATATTTTTTATAAATTCCAAAAATATTCTCCGTGAAATTTCAGGTCATTCTGAGAACTTTTATTTCTACACAAAAATAACACCATGGGAATTCTGCTGAAAACAGCATCAGTCCGGGTTAGTTCCATTCAAATCATGCAAGTTAGAGTCCAAAACAAGGTCAAAAGTGTTTGGAAAAGTAGATACGATGGAGACGTATCAACTCCCCCAAGCTTAAACATTTGCTTGTCCTCAAGCAATTCAGTTGACAAACTGAAAGTGAAAAAGAAAAACTTTTACAAACTCTTTTTGATCTTGTTGTTGTAAATATGTAAAGCCAGCATTCAAGTTTTCAGCAAAGATTATGAACTAACCATATTCACCATAACACTTAGGTCTCATGTTTACTCATATTAATAGCATAATCAACTAGCAAGCAATAATAATAAATCTCAGATGACAACACTTTCTCAAAACAATCAAGATGGTATCTTGCTAGCCCTTTATGAGACCGCAAAACATAAATGCATAGCACCTTTGAAGTTCAAGGATTGACTAAACATTATAATTCATGGTAAAGAGATCCAATCACAGTCATACTCAATGTAAACTAATGGTAATGCATGCAAATGACAGTAGTGCTCTCCAACTGGTGCTTTTTAATAAGACGATGATGACTCAACATAAAAGTAAATAGATAGGCCCTTCTCAGAGGGAAACAGAGATTTGTAGAGGTGCCAGAGCTCGAGTTTTGAAATAGAGATAAATAATATTTTGAGTGGTATAATTTCATTGTCAACATAACAACCGAGAGATATCGATATCTTCCATGCTACACACATTATAGGCGGTTCCCAAACAGAATGGTAAAGTTTATACTCCCCCACCACCAACAAACATCAATGCATGGCTTGTCCGAAACAACGGGTGCCTCCAACTAACAACAATCTTGGGGGAGTTTTGTTTGCAATTATTTTAATTTAAGCATGGGACTGGGCATCCCAGTTACCAGCCATTTTCTCGTGAATGAGGATCGTAGTCCACTCCTCGTGAGAATAACCCACCTAGCATGGAAGATATAGACAACCCTAGTTGGTACATGAGCTATTCGAGCATACAAAGCAGAATTTCATTTGAATGTTTAGAGGTTGGCACATACAAATTTACTTGGAACGGCAGGTAGATACCGCATATAGGAAGCTATGGTGGACTCATGTGGAATAACTTTTGGGGTTTATGGAAGTGGATGCACAAGCAGTATTCCCGCTTAGTACAAGTGAAGGCTAGAAAAAGACTGGGAAGCGACCAACTAGAGAGCGACAACAGTCATGAACATGCATTAAAATTAATCAACACTGATTGCAAGCATGGGTAGGATATAATTCACCATGAACATCAATATCGTGGAGGCTATGTTGATTTTGCTTCAACTACATACATGAACATGTGCCAAGTCAAGCCACTCGAATCGTTCAAAGGAGGATACCACCCTATCATACCACATCACAACCATTTTAATAGCATGTTGGCACGCAAGGTAAACCATTATAAACTCCTGGCTAATTAAGCATGGCATGAGCAACTATAATCTAGTTGTCATTGCAAACATGTTTCATTGATAATAGGCTGAATCAGGAACGATGAACTAATCATATTTACAAAAACAAGATACGTCGAGTTCATACCAGCTTCTCTCATCTCAATCAGTCCATCATATATCGTCATTATTGCCTTTCACTTGCACAACCGAACGATGTGGATAATAATAATAGTGCATGTGCATTGGACTAAGCTGGAATCTGCAAGCATTTAATACACAAGAGAAGACAAGGTAATATGGGCTCTTGGTTAAATCGACAATAATGCATATGAGAGCCACTCAACATTTTCATCATGGTCTTCTCCTCTTGACCCCCAAAGAAAAGAAATAGAACTATTTACATGGGAAAGCTCCCAACAAGCAAAAGAAGAACGAGAAATATTTTTGGGTTTTCTTTTAATTATTACTACTACAGGCATGGAAAGTAAACTAGCTAAAAGCTATAACTAATTTTTTTGTTTTTTCTTAAGGTTTTTCAAACACACAAGAAGAATGATGGAAAAGAAAATAAACTAGCATGGATAGTACAATGAAAAAGTATGAGCACCAAAAACTGGCATGAGTGTGTGAACATGAATGTAATGTCGGTGAGAAATACATACTCCCCCAAGCTTAGGCTTTTGGCCTAAGTTGGTCTATGGCCACAGCTGGCCTGGTGGATATCCAAAGTTGTAGCTGGGGACGTACTGAGATGCAGCAACTACTGCCTGACGTGCTGCAGCTTGGAGGCGAGCTGCCTCCGTCCTCCTCTCATACTCGTTTGCCTCCTCCCTGGTTATAACATGTCTCCTTTTTGCCTGAAAGTCAAAGAAAGTAGGAGCAGGGAGGGCGATATGGACGGTGCGCCGTCTGTCAAAGATTAGACTGGAGGAATTGTTCATTCCTCTCAACAAACTGATGGCGAACCATGGCATTATAATCTAGGTAAGCAGGAGGCAACTCAATCTCATTTCCATCTATGGGTATATCAAGATAGTTAGCTACATGAGTTGCATAAATTTCACCAAACAAATATACACTTATACTGTTGTGATGCAACCTACGTGCAACAATAGCCCCCAAGTTATATTGTTTATCACCTAATACCGCACTCTTGAGGAAACTAAGATCTGGAACGCACATGTGACCAGCCTCATCTTTACCGTTAATGCATCTACCAATGAAGAGAGCAAAATAATGTATGTAAGGGAAATGAATGCTCCCTATGGTAGCTTGTGTGATTTCTCTAGATTCCCCCACAGTAATACTAGCAAGAAAGTCTTTATATTCAGATTTGCGAGGTTCACTAACATTGCCCCACTGCGGGAGTTCACAAGCAATATTAAAATCTTCTAGGTCCATGGTACATGATTTATCATAAAGATCAAACAAAACAGTGTGAGAATTGCGCGAGGATGTAAATTTAAACCTTCTCACAAAGGAATCAGTTAGATAGCGATATTGCCAGCACTTACCTGACACGAAGCTCTCAAGATCAGCATTACGCACATATGCGTCAAATTCTTCCTTGATGCCTGCCTGGACCATAAACTCCTCTGACGGCCATTCACAAGGCCGCACTTGAGCTTCCCTTGGTAGTTCATTGTCCGGTTCACGTATCGCGAGCCTTGGGCCTTGCTTCCTTGAGGAACGACCTTGGTACATTTTCCTAAACATATTTCTTCCTCTGAAAAACTTCTGAAATTTTTAGTGACTCTAAATAAAATTGAACCAAACTCAACAAGATTAATAGCAACTACTCCCACAAGTGCTTAGAGGCCATATCATGCATTAAAACTACTTTTGACCACATAAATTTGACATGCAAGCTCAAGAACAGGGTCACCTAAGCAGCAAAAATTTGCAACAAAGAAAGCACTAGAACAAAAACTAATTGGACCATTGGAGGAGTCACATGCCGAAGAACAATCCGCCAAAGCAGTTTTGTGAATGGAGCTTTGAGCTAGGAGATTGAAAATGGCAGCAAGATGAGCTAGAACTCGGGTTTGAGCCATGGAATGATTTTTCTAGAGGAATACGAAGTGTGTGGGTGCAGGAATAAGTGGAGGGGGCCCACTGGGGTCCACGAGGCAGGGGGCGCGCCCTGGACCCTCATGGCCAAGTGGTGTGGCCCCCAGGTGTGTTCTCAATGCCAATAATTCTTAAATATTCTACAAAAAATCATCTAAAATTTCATTGGAGAACTTTTATTTTTGGGGTATTTTTTATTGCAAGGATAATTCAGAAAATAGAAAAAAAATACTATTTTTGCTTTATTTAATCTAAATAACAGAAAGTAAAAAGCGGGTACAGAGAGTTGTGCTTTCTAACTTCATCCATCTCATGCTCATCAAGAGGAATCCAGTAACAAGGTTGATCATGTCTTGTTAACAAACTCTTTCCAAATAACATGAAACCGGAGAATTTTCGAATAACACTAAGTTACCTCAACGGGGATATGCATGTCCCCAACAATAAGAATATCATATTTTTTCTGGACAGTAGGAAGAGGGAATTCAAAACCACCAATAGTAATCGTTGAAATTTTTCCAATAGAATTGATACTGTTGACTTGAGGTTGTTTCCTCGGAAAGTGTACCATATGCTCATTACCATTAACATGAGAAGTGACATTGCCTTTGTTACAATCAATAACATCCCCTGCAGTATTCAAAAAGGGCCTACCAAGGATAATCGACGTACTATCATCCTCGGGAATATCAAGAATAACAAAATCCGTTAAAATAGTAACGTTTGCAACCACAACTGGCACATCCTCACAAATACCAACAGGTATAGTAGTTGATTTATCAGCCATTTACAAAGATATTTCAGTAGGTGTCAACTTATTCAAATCAAGTCTACGATATAAAGAGAGAGGCATAACACTAACACCGGCTCCAAGATCACATAAAGTAGTTTTAACACAGTTTCTTTTAATGGAGCATGGTATAGTTGGTACTCCTTGATCTCCTAGTTTCTTTGGTATTCCACCCTTAGAAGTATAATTAGCAAGCATGGTGGAAATTTCAGCTTCCGGTATCTTTCTTTTATTAGTAACAATATATTGCATGTACTTAGCATAATGATTCATTTTAAGCATATCAGTCAAACGCATACGCAAAAAGATAGGTCTAATCATTTCAGCAAAGCGCTCAAAATCCTCATCATCCTTTTTCTTGGATGGTTTAGGATGAAAAGGCATGTGTTTTTGAACCCATGGTTCTCTTTCTTTACTGTGCTTCCTAGCAATGAAGTCTCTCTTATCATAATGTTGATTCTTTGATTGTGGGTTATCAAGATCAACAGCAGGTTCAATCTCTATGTCATTGTTATTGCTAGGTTGAGCATTAACATGAACATCATTATTAACATTATCACTAGGTTCATGTTCATTACCAGATTGTGTTTCAGCATCAAAAATAGAAATATCATTGAGATTCTCAGGTGTGTCAACAACAGGTTCACTAGAAGCATGCAAAGTCCTATCATTTTTCTTTTTCTTCTTCTTAGAAGAACTAGGTGCATCAACATTAGTTTCCTGAGAACCTTGCTCAATTCTCTTAGGGTGGCCCTCAAGATACAAAGGTTCCTGAGTCATTTTACCCCCTCTAGTCACAACTCTAGCAGCATTATAATTTTTCTTATTATTTAATTCATTGAGCAAATCATTTTGAGCTTTAAGCACTTGTTCTACTTGAGTGGCAACCATAGAATCATGTTTAGTAATAAGTTTAAGCTCACCTTTAACTCTAGACATATAATCACTCAAGTGTTCAATCATATAAGCATTACGTTTCAATTGTCTACCAACATAAGCATTGAAGTTTTCTTATTTAACAATAAAATTATCAAACTCATCCAAGCATTGGCTAGCAGACTTATTATGAGGAATATCACCTTCATCTAACCTATAGAGATAATTTACCTTTACTACCTGTGTCAGATTATCAAGACCATGTATTTCTTCAATAGGTGGTAAATTCTTAACATCTTCAGCTTCAATACCTTTTTCTTTCATAGATTTATTTGCCTCTTGCATATCTTCATGACTGAGAAAAAGAATACCCCTTTTCTGTGGAGTTGGCTTAGGACTTGGTTCAGGAAGTGTCCAATCATTATCATTACTCAACATATTATTCAATAGCAATTCAGCTTGATCAACAGTTCTTTCCCTGAAAACACAACCAGCACAACTATCCAGGTGGTCTCTGGAAGTATCAGTTAGTCCATTATAAAAGATATCAAGTATTTCATTTTTTGAGAGGATGATCAGGCAAAGCATTAAGTAATCGGAGAAGCCTCCCCCAAGCTTGTGGGAGACTCTCTTCTTTAATTTGCGCAAAATTATATATTTCCCTTAAGGCAGCTTGTTTCTTATGAGCGGGGAAATATTTAGCAGAGAAGTAATAAATCATATCCTGGGGACTACGCACACAACCAGGAGCAAGAGAATTAAACCATGTTTTAGCATCACCCTTTAATAAGAATGGAAATAACTTAAGGATATAGTAGTAACAATTTTTTCCTCATGAATGAATAGGGTGGCTATATCATTCAATTTAGTAAGATGTGCCACAACAGTTTCAGATTCATGGCCATAAAAAGGATCAGATTCAACCAAAATAATTAACTCAGGATCGACAGAGAAATCATAATCCTTATCAGCAATACAAATAGGTGAAGTAGCAAAAGCAGGGTCATATTTCATTCTAGCATTCAAAGACTTTTCTTTCAGCTTAGCTAATAGTTTCTTAAGATCATACCTATCATTGCAAGCTAAAAAGTCTCTATCAGTTTCTTCATCCATAACATAACCCTCAGGCCCAATAGGCAATTCATATCTAGGGGGAGAATCTTCATCATCACTTTCATCAATATTATCAATTTCAATGATTTCATTCTCTCTAACCCTAGCAAGTTGTTCGTCAAGAAATTCACCTAATGGCACAGTATTATCAAGCATAGAAGTAGTTTCATCATAAGTATCATGCAAAGCAGAAGTGGCATCATCAATAACATGCGACATATCAGAATAAATAGTAGGAGTAGGTGTTGCAAGTTTACTCAAAACAGAAGGTGAATCAAGTGCAGAGCTAGATGGCAGTTCCTTACCTCCCCTTGTAGTTGAGGGAAAAATCTGGTTCTTTCATCTTTCAAGTTCCTCATAGTGATCAACAGATATAAATCCCAAGTGACTCAAATAATAGAGCTATGCTCCACAGTGCCAGAAAATAGTCTTGATAACCCACAAGAATAGGGGGTCGCAACAGTTTTCGAGGGTAGACTATTCAACCCAAATTTATTGATTCGACACAAGGGGAGCCAAAGAATATTCTCAAGTATTAACAATTGAGTTGTCAATTCAACCGCACCTGAAGGACTTAATATCTGCAGCAAAGTATTTAGTAGCAAAGTAATGTGGAAGTAACGGTAATGGCGGCAAAGGTAATAGTAATAGTTTTTGTAGTAATTGTAACAGTGGCGACGGAAAAGTAACTAAGCAAAGATCAATATGTGAAAAGCTCGTAGGCATTGGATTAGTGATGGATAATTATGTCGGATGCGATTCCTCATGCAACAGTTATAACATAGGGTGACACATAACTAGCTCCAGTTCATCAATGTAATGTAGGTATGTATTCCAATATAGTCATACATGGTTATGGAAAAGAACTTGCATGACATCTTTTATCCTCCCTCCCATGGCAGCAGGGTCCTATTGGAAACTAAGGGATATTAAGGCCTCCTTTTAATAGAGTATCGGAATGAAGCATTAACACTTAGTGAATACATGAACTCCTCAAACTACGGTCATCACCAAGAGTGGTCCCAATTATTGTCACTTCGGGGTTACCGGATCATAACACATAGTAGGTGACTATTGACTTGCAAAATAGGACCATGAACTCACATATATTCATGGAAACATAATAGGTTCAGATCTGAAATCATGGCACTTGGGCCCTAGTGACAAGCATTAAGCATAGCAAAGTAATGGCAACATCAATCTCAGAACATAATGGATACTAGGGATCAAACCCTAACAAAACTAACTCGATTAAATGATAAATCCCATCCAACGCATCACCGTTCAGCAAGCCTACGATGGAATTACTCACGCACAGCGGTGAGCATCATGCAATTGGTGATGGAGGAAGGTTGATGATGACGATCGCGACGGATTCCACTCTCCGAAGCCCTGAACGGACTCCAGATCAGCCCTCCCGGGAGAGATTAGGGCTTGGCGGCGGCTCCGTATCATAAAACGCGATGAATACTTCTATCTGATTTTTTTTCTCCCTGAACGTGAATATATAGAGTTGGAGTTGACGTCAGTGGAGCCTCAGGGGGCCCACGAGACAGGGGGCGCGCCCAGGGGGTGGGCGTGAAGGAAATATGCCCTAGAGGCAATAATAAAGTTATTATTTATATTTCCTTATATCATGATAAATGTTTATTATTCATGCTAGAATTGTATTAACCGGAAAGTTAGTGCATGTGTGAATATATGGACAAACAATATGTCACTAGTATGCCTCTACTTGACTAGCTCGTTGAATCAATGATGGTTATGTTTCCTAACCATAGACATGAGTTGTCATTTGATTAACGAGATCACATCATTAGATAATGATGTGATTGACTTGACCCATCCATTATCTTAGCATAATGATCGTTTAGTTATTGCTATTGCTTTATCCATAACTTATACATGTTCCTATGACTATGAGATCATGCAACTCCCGAATACCAGAGGAACACTTAGTGGGCTATCAAACATCACAACGTAACTGGGTGACTATAAAGATGCTCTACAGGTGTCTCCGATGGTGTTTGTTGAGTTGGCATAGATCGAGATTAGGATTTGTCACTCCGAGTATCGGAGAGGTATCTCTGGGCCCTCTCGTAATGCACATCACTATAAGCCTTGGAAGCAATGTGACAAATGAGTTAGTTGTGGGATGATGCATTACGGAACGAGTAAAGAGACTTGCCAGTAATGATATTGAACTAGGTATTGAGATACCGACGATCGAATCTTGGGCAAGTAACATACCGATGACAAAGGGAACAACGTATATCGTTATGCGGTTTGAACGATAAAGATCTTCATAGAATATGTGGGAGCCAATATGAACATCTAGGTTCCGCTATTGGTTATTGACCGGAGACGTGTCTCGGTCATGTCTACATAGTTCTTGAACCCGTAGGGTTCGCACGCTTAACGTTCGGTGACGATCGGTATTATGAGTTTATGTGTTTTGATGTACCAAAGATAGTTCAGAGTCCCGGATGTGATCACGAACATGACGAGGAGTCTCGAAATGGTCGAGACATAAAGATTGATATATTGGATGACTATATTCGGACACCGAGTGAGTTCCGGGGGTCACCGGATAATTATCGGAGTGTCGGGGGGTTATCGAAACCCTCGGGGGATCTAATGGGCCAACATGGGCCTTGTGAGAGAGAGAGAGGAAGAGGCCTTAGGGCTGGCCGCCTCCCCCCCCCCTTGAGGAGTCCGAATTGGACTAGGAGGGGGGAGCACCCCCTCTTTCCCTCCCTCTCTCCCTCTCCTTCCTTTCCCCTTCCTCCTCCTAGTTGGACTAGGAAAGGGGGAGTCCTAGTCCTACTAGGAGGAGGACTCCTCCCCTCCTTGGCGCACCCCAAGGGCCGGCCGGCCTCCCCCCTTGCTCCTTTATATACGAGGGCAGGGGCACCCTAGGACACACAAGTTGTTCATTGATCCCTTAGCCGTGTGCGGTGCCCCCCTCCACCGTAATCCACCTTGGTCATATCGTCATAGTGCTTAGGCAAAGCCCTGCGCTGGTAGCTTCATCATCACCATCATCATGCCGTCGTGCTAACGAAGATCTCCCTCGACACTCAGCTGGATCGAGAGTTCGTGGGACGTCACTGAGCCAAACGTGTGCAGATCGCAGAGGTGCCGTACTTTCGATATGAGGATCGGTCGGATTGTGAAGACGTACAACTACATCAACCGCGTTGTCATAACGCTTCCGCTTACGGTCTACGAGGGTACGTGGACAACACTCTTCCCCTCTCGTTGCTATGTATCACCATGATAGATCTTGCGTGTTCGTAGGATTTTTTTAAAATTACTGCGTTCCCCAACAATGGTATCAGAGTCAGGTTTATGCGTAGATGTTATATGCACAAGTAGAACATAAAGGAGTTGTGGGCGTGTGTATATACATATTGCTTACCGTCACTAGTTGTTTCTTGATTCAGCGGTATTGTTGGATGAAGCGGGCCAGACCTACATTACGCGTACGCTTACGCGAGACTGGTTCTACCTACGTGCTTTGCACACAGGTGTCTGGTGGGTGTCAGTTTCTCCAACTTTAGTTGAATCAGACTGAATAGGATTCTTTCTGAAGATCAAAAAGCAATCACTATACTGCGTTGTGGTTTTTGATGCGTAGGTAAGAACGGTTCTTGCTCAGCCCGTAGCAGCCACGTAAAACTTGCAACGACAAAGTAGAGGATGCCTAACTTGTTTTTGCAGGGCATGTTGTGATGTGATATGGTCAAGACATGATGCTAAATTTTATTGTATGAGATGATCATGTTTTGTAACATAGTTATCCGCAACTGGCAAGAGCCATATGGTTGTCGCTTTATTGTATGAAATGCAATCGCCATGTTATTGCTTTACTTTATCACTAAGCAGTAGCGATAGTCGTAGAAGCAATATTTGGCAAGACGATAACTATGCTACGACGGAGATCAAGGTGTCAAGCCGGTGACGATGGTGATCATGATGGTGCTTTGGAGATGGATATCAAAGGCACAAGATGATGATTGCCATATCATATCACTTATATTGATTGCATGTGATGTTTATCCTTTATGCATCTTATTTTGCTTAGTTAGGTGGTAGCATTATAAGATGATCTCTCACTAAATTTCAAGGTATATGTGTTCTCCCTGAGTATGCACTGTTGCTACAGTTCGTCGTGCCGAGACACCACGTGATGATCGGGTGTGATAAGCTCTACGTTCACATACAACGGGTGCAAGCCAGTTTTGCACACGCAGAATACTCGGGTTTAACTTGAAGAACCTAGCATATGCAGATATGGCCTCGGAACACTGAGAACGAAAGGTCGAGCGTAAATCATATAGTAGATATGATCAACATAGTGATGTTCACCATTGAAAACCACTCCATCTCACATGATGGTCGGACATGTTTAGTTGATATGGATCACGTGATCACTTAGATGATTAGAGAGATGTCTATCTAAGTGGGAGTTCTTAAGTAATTTGATTAATTGAACTTTAATTTATCATGAACTTAGTACCTGATAGTATTTTGCATGTCTATGTTGTTGTAGATAGATGGCCCGTGTTGTTGTTCCGTTGAATTTTAATGCGTTCCTGGAGAAAGCTAAGTTGAAAGATGATGGTAGCAACTACACGGACTGGGTCAGTAACTTGAGGATTATCCTCATTGCTGCACAGAAGAATTACGTCCTAGAAGCACTACTAGGTGACAAACCCGCTGCAGCAGCAACGCGAGATGTTGTGAACACCTGGCAGAGCAAAGCTAATGACTACTCGATAGTTCAGTGTGCCATGCTTTACGGCTTAGAACCGGGACTTCAACGACGTTTTGAACATCATGGAGCATATGAGATGTTCCAGGAGTTGAAGTTAATATTTCAAGCAAATGCCCGGATTGAGAGATATGAAGTCTCCAATAAGTTCTACAGCTGCAAAATGGAGGAGAATAGTTCTGTCAGTGAACATATACTCAGAATGTCTGGGTACCACAACCACTTGACTTAGCTAGGAGTTAATCTTCCTGATGATAGTGTCATTGACAGGGTTCTTCAATCACTGCCACAAAGCTACAAGAGCTTCGTGATGAACTAAAATATGCAAGGATGGATAAGACAATTCCTGAGCTCTTTGCAATGCTAAAGGCTGCGGAGGTAGAAATCAAGAAGGAGCATCAAGTGTTGATGGTCAACAAGACCACCAGTTTCAAGAAAAAGGGTAAAGGGAAGAAGGGGAACTTCAAGAAGAACAGCAAGCCAGTTGCTACTCAAGTGAAGAAACCCAAGTCTGGTCCTAAGCCTAAGACTAAGTGCTTCTACTGCAAAGGGACTGGTCACTGGAAGCGGAACTGCCCCAAGTATTTGGCGGAGAAGAAGGATGGCAAAGTGAAAGGAATATTTGATATACATGTTATTGATGTGTACCTTACTAATACTCGCAGTAGTGCCTGGGTATTTGATACTGGTTCTGTTGCTAATATTTGCAACTCAAAATAGGGGCTACGGATTAAGCGAAGATTGGCTAAGGACGAGGTAACGATGCGCGTGGGAAATGGTTCCAAAGTCGACGTGATCGCCGTCGGCACACTACCTCTACATCTAGCATCGGGATTAGTTTTAGACCTAAATAATTGTTATTTGGTGCCAGCATTGAGCATGAACATTTTATCTGGATCTCGTTTGATGCGAGACGGTTATTCATTTAAATCAGAGAATAATGGTTGTTCTATTTATATGAGTAATATCTTTTATGGTCATGCACCCTTGATGAGTGGTCTATTTTTACTAAATCTTGATAGTAGTGATACACATGTTCATAGTGTTGAAGCCAAAAGATGCAGAGTTGATAATGATAGTGCAACTTATTTGTGGCACTGCCATTTAGGTCATATTGGTATAAAGCGCATGAAGAAACTCCATTCTGATGGACTTTTGGAATCACTTGATTATGAATCACTTGGTACTTGCGAATCATACCTCATGGGCAAGATGACTAAAACGTCGTTCTTCGGAACTATGGAGCGAGCAACAGAGTTATTGGAAATCATACATACTGATATATGTGATCCAATGAACATTGAGGCTCACGGCGGATATCGTTATTTTCTCACCTTCACAGATGATTTGAGCAGATATGAGTATATCTACTTAATGAAACATAAATCTGAAACATTTGAAAAGTTCAAAGAATTTCAGAGTGAAGTGTAAAATCATCATAACAAGAAAATAAAGTTTCTACAATCTGATCGTGGAGGAGAATATTTGAGTTATGAGTTTGGTCTTCATTTGAAACAATGCAAAATAGTTTCGCAACTCACGCCGCCCGGAACACCATAGTGTAATGGTGTGTCCGAACATTGTAATCATACTTTACAAGATATGGTGCGATCTATGATGTCTCTTACCGAATTACCGCTATTGTTTTGGGGTTATGCTTTAGAGACGGCTGCATTCACGTTAAATAGGGCACCATCTAAATCCGTTGAGACGACACCTTATGAACTATGGTTTGGCAACAAACCCAAGTTGCCATTTCTTAAAGTTTGGGGCTGTGATGCTTATGTGAAGAAACTTCAACCTAATAAGCTCGAACCCAAATCGGAGAAATGTGTCTTCATAGGATACCCAAAGGAGACTTTTGGGTACACCTTCTATCACAGATCCGAAGGCAAGATATTCGTTGCTAAGAATGGATCCTTTCTAGAGAAGGAGTTTCTCTCGAAAGAAGTGCGTGGGAGGAAAGTAGAAGTTGATGAGGTAATTGTACCTGCTCCCTTATTGGAAAGTAGTTCATCACTGAAATCAGTTCCAGTGATTCCTACACCAGTAAGTGAGGAAGTTAATGATGATGATCATGAAAGTTCTGATCAAGTTACTACCAAATCTCATAGGTCAACCAGAGTGAGAACCGCACCAGAATGGTACGGTAATCCTATTCTGGAGGTCATGTTACTTGACCATGGAGAACCTACGAACTATGAGGAAGCGATGATGAGCCCAGATTCCGCAAAATGGCATGAGGCCGTGAAATCTGAGATGGGATCCATGTATGAGAACAAAGTGTGGACTTTGGTTGACTTGCCCAATGATCGGCAGGCCATAGAGAATAAATGGATCTTCAAGAAGAAGACTAACGTTGACGGTAATGTTACTGTCTACAAAGCTCGACTTGTTGCAAAAGGTTTTTGACAAGTTCAAGGAGTTGACTACGATGAGACCTTATCACCTGTAGCGATGCTTAAGTCCGTCCGCATCATGTTAGCAATTGCCGCATTTTATGATTATGAAATTTGGCAAATGGATATCAAAATTGCATTCCTTAATGGATATCTTAAAGAAGAGTTGTATATGATGCCACCAGAAGGTTTTGTCAACCCAAAAGGTGCTAACAAAGTGTGCAAGATCCAGTGATCCATTTATGGACTCGTGCAAGCCTCTCGGAGTTGGAATATACGCTTTGGTAGTGTGATCAAAGCATATGGTTTTATACAGAATTTTGGAGAAGCCTGTATTTACAAGAAAGTGATTGGGGGCTCTGTAGCATTTCTGATATTATATGTAGATGACATATTGTTGATCGGAAATGATACTGAATTTCTGAATAGCATAAAAGGATACTTGAATAAGAATTTTTCAATGAAAGACCTCGGTGAAGCTGCTTATATATTGGGCATCAAGATCTATAGAGATAGATTGATGACCCACAAGTATAGGGGATCTATCGTAGTCCTTTCGATAAGTAAGAGTATCGAACCCAACGAGGAGCAGAAGGAAATGATAAGCGGTTTCGAGCAAGGTATTCTCTGCAAGTACTGAAATAAGTGGTAACAGATAGTTTTGTGATAGGATAATTTGTAATGAGCAACAAGTAACAAAAGTAAATAAAGTGCAGCAAGGTGGCCCAATCCTTTTTGTAGCAAAGGACAAGCTTGGACAAACTCTTATATAGCGAAAAGCGCTCCCGAGGACACAAGGGAATATCGTCAAGCTAGTCTTCATCATGTTCATATGATTTGTGTTCGGTACTTTGATAATTTGGTATGTGGGTGGATCGGTGCTTGGTTAATGTCCTTACTTGGACAAGCATCCCACTTATGACTAACCTCTATTGCAAGCATCCGCAACTACAACAAAAGTATTAAGGTAAACCTAACCATAGCATGAAACATATGGATCCAAATCAGCCCCTTACGAAGCAATGCATAAACTAGGGTTTAAGCTTCTCTCACTCTAGCAACCCATCATCTACTTATTAGTTTCCAATGCCTTCCTCTAGGCCCAAATAATGGTGAAGTGTTATGTAGTCGACGTTCACATAACACCACTAGAGGAGAGACAACATACATCTCATCAAAATATCGAACGAATACCAAATTCACATGACTACTAATAGCAAGACTTCTCCCATGTCCTCAGGAACAAACATGACTACTCACAAAGCATAATCATGTTCATAATCAGAGGGGTATTAATATGCATATAGGATCTGAACATATGATCTTCCACCAAATAAACCAACTAGCATCAACTATAAGGAGTAATTATCACTACTAGCAACCTACTAGTACCAATCCCGGACTTGGAGACAAGAATTGGATACAAGAGATGAACTAGAGTTTGGAGATGGTGCTGGTGAAGATGTTGATGGAGATTGCCCTCTCCCGATGAGAGGAGCGTTGGTGATGACGATGGTGATGATTTCCCCCTCCCGGAGGGAAGTTTCCCCGGCAGAACAGCTCTGCTGGAGCCCTAGATTGGATCCGCCAAGGTTCTGCCTCATGACGGCGGATTTCGTCCGAGGAGATGGCTTATGATTTTTTTTCCTCATCGAAAGACTCCATATAGCAGAAGATGGCCATCGGAGGGCCACCAGGGGGCCCACGAGGTAGGAGGGCGCGCCCCCACCCTCGTGGGCAGGTTGTGGCCCCCCTGGTGAACTTCTTGCGCTCAGTATTTTTTATATATTCTGAAAACGTCTTCCGTGAAGTTTCAAGACTTTTGGAGCTGTGCAGAATAGGTCTCTAATATTTGCTCCTTTTCCAGCCTAGAATCCCTACTGCCGGCATTCTCCCTCTTTATGTAAACGTTGTAAAATAAGAGAGAATAGGCATAAGTATTGTGACATGATGTGTAATAACAGCCCATAATGCAATAAATATCAATATAAAAGCATGATGCAAAATGGACGTATCAACTCCCCCAAGCGTAGACCTCGTTTATCCTCAAGCGAAAGCCGAAATCGAAAAATATGTCCACATGTTTAGAGATAGAGGTGTCGATAAAAGTAAAATACGGACATGAGGGCATCATGATCATTCTTAGAACAACAACTTACATAATTCTTGTCATATGATTTCTTATGCTAGAGTAATAATTCAATCACAATTTCAAGTATGAATCGTAAACTTCATTGAAAACTAACAAACTATAATCTCAGTCATTGGAGCAATTGCAATTTATCATAACATAGGAAAGAGTCAATATATAAGAGCTTTTCAGCAAGTCCACATACTCAACTATCATATAGTCTTTCACAATTGCTGACACTCACGCAATACTTATGGGTATGGAGTTTTAATCGGACACAGAGAAAGATAGGGGCTTATAGTTTTGCCTCCCAACGTTTTACCTCAAGGGTAATGTCAACAATAATAGTTCATGAAAACTCACATCCAATTAGCCATATATACCAGGATCTTTCCAACATATTGTGCTTGCCAAAGGATAAAATGTAAAAAGGAAGGGTGAAGATCACCATGACTCTTATGCAAGGTAGGAGATAAAAGTAAAAGATAGGCCCTTCGCAGAGGGAAGCAGAGGTTGTCATGCGCTTTTATGGTTGGATGCACAAAATCTTAATGCGAAAGAATGTCACTTTATATTGCCACTTGTGATATGGACCTTTATTATGCAGTCTGTCGCTTTTATTTCTTCCATATCACACGATCGTATAAAGTTTATTTTCTCCCACACTAATAAGTCATACATATTTAGAGAGCAATTTTTATTGCTTGCACCGATGACAACTTACTTGGAGGATCTTACTCAATCCATAGGTAGGTATGGTGGACTCTCATGGCAAAACTGGTTTAAGGGTATTTGGAAGCACAAGTAGTATCTCTACTTGGTGCGATGAATTTGGCTAGCATGAGGGGGAAAGGCAAGCTCAACCATGTTGGATGATCCATGACAATATAATTTATCTCAGATGTAAGAAAACATAACCCATTACGTTGTCTTCCTTGTCCAACGTCAACTCTTTAGCATGTCATATTTTAATGAGTGCTCACAATCATAAAAGATGTCCAAGATAGTATATTTATATGTGAAGACCTCTCTTTCTTTATTACTTCCTATTAATTGCAACGATGACCAAAACTATGTCTGTCAACTCTCAATAACTTTTATTCATCATACTTTTTCTATGTGAGCTCATTACTCTCCATAAGATCCATATGATCTGTTTGTTTCCTTTTTTTATTTATTTCTCTTTTCTTTTATTCACTTAGGATCATGGCAAAATAATCAAGCCCTTGACTCAACACTAATCTTTATTATATATAGCTCAGGGACTCGATTACATAGAGGGATCATAAAGCAAAACTCAAAACTAGATGATGCCATAAACTTTATTCTACTCAATCAAGATATTACCAAAAGGATCGAACTAAGAAAAACGGTAAAGATAAAAGTGATGGTGATACAATACTGGGGCACTCCCCCCAAGCTTGGCAGTTGCCAAGGGGATTGCCCATACCCGATGCTCAATTCTTGTTTGTTGGTGGAGAAGATGGAGATGATGATGGATAGTCACACATCGAGCGTAAGAGGTCCTCCAGCTTGTGGATAATGCCCTTAAGTGCAACAATATGCTCCTTCAACAAAATATTTTCACGTGTGAGATACTTGTTCTCTATACGAGCTAACTCAATCATCTTGAAAGCTTCGATCTCAGTTGGGGTAAGAAGATTGTGATCAAGTTGAAGGATGTCTTCTGCTGCCGGAGTGTGATCCCCCGTGGCCTTCTTGATCCCTTCATCCTTGTTGATCTCCATGGGTTCTTCCCTCTTCAGCTCTATCTTCATTAGCCAAGCATCGTTGTCACCATTGTTGGAGGAGAGGGACGACATGATGCCTGGCCCTGACGACCCTGATAGGAAACAGCTTGAAACAAGAACATGGGATATTTGCGTGATACAGGAGTCAAAACCTCCGGGAGATTATATAATGAATTTTTACCAACCAAATTATGTGTCGTGTAAGAAAACGGAGTCCGGAAAGCGCACGAGGTGCCCACGAGGTAGGGGCGCGCCCAGGAGGGTAGGGTGCGCCCTCCACCCTCGTGGAGCCCTCGTGTCCTTCCCGGACTGCTTCTTATTTTTCTATTTTTCTAAATATTCCAGAACAGAGAAATATTGTCTTAAAACTGTTTTGGAGTCGGTTTACTTACCGTACCACATACCTATTCCTTTTCGGAGTCTGAAACGTTCCGGAAAGTGTCCCTTATGTATTCCTCCGGGGTTACGGTTTCAATAACATTGGTTTCAACATTTATGGGATTACCTCAGATATAATGTTTGATTCTTTGACCGCTCACCACCTTCAGATTTGTGCCTTTGAAGTTGTTGATTTTTATGGCACCGGAATGATAAACCTCCTCGATAACGTAAGGACCTTCCCATTTAGAGAGAAGTTTTCATGCAAAAAATCTTAAGCAAGAGTTGTATAGCAATACATAATCACCTACATTAAACTCACGCTTTTGTATCCTTTTATCATGCCATCTTTTAACTTTTTCTTTAAACAACTTGGCATTTTCGTAGGCTTGGGTTCTCCATTCATCGAGTGAGCTAATATCAAATAACCTATTCTCACTGGCAAGTTTAAAATTATAATTGAGCTCTTTAATAGCCCAATATGCCTTGTGTTCTAGTTCGAGAGGTAAGTGACATGCTTTTCTATAAACCATTTTATACGGAGACATACCCATAGGATTTTTATATGCAGTTCTATAGGCCCATGATGCATCATCAAGTTTCTTGGACCAATTCTTTCTAGACCTATTGACAGTATTCTACAAAATTAATTTAAGCTCTCAATTGCTAAGTTCTACTTGACCACTAGACTATGGATGGTATGGAGATGCAATTCTATGATTAACATCATACTTAGCAAGCATTTTACGGAAAGCACCATGAATAAAATGTGAACCACCATCAGTCATTAAATATCTAGGGACTCCAAATCTTGGAAAAATAACTTCTTTAAGCATTTTAATAGAAGTTTTATGATCAGCACTACTAGTTGGAATAGCTTCTACCCACTTAGTAACGTAATCAACAGCAACTAAAATATGTGTATATCCATTAGAGGCAGGAAAAGGTCCCATATAGTCAAAGCCCCAAACATCAAATAGTTCAATAACGAGTGAATAGTTCATAGGCATTTCGTGACGTCTACTAATATTACCAATTCTTTGACATTCATCACAAGATAAGACAAACTTACGAGCATCTTTTAAGAGAGTAGGCCAATAAAAACTAGATTGCAATACCTTATGTGCAGTTCTATCTCCAGCATGGTGTCCTCCATAAGCTTCGGAGTGACACTTGCGTAGGATCTGTTCCTGTTCATGCTCAGGTACACAACGTCTAATAACACCATCTACTCCTTCTTTATAAAGATGTGGGTCATCCCAAAAGTAATGCCTCAAATCATAGAAGAACTTTTTCTTTTGCTGGTATGTGAAACTAGGTGGTATGAATTTGGCAACAATGTAATTAGCATAATCAGCATACC
Organism: Triticum aestivum; assembly: GCF_018294505.1. Lineage (NCBI taxonomy): Eukaryota > Viridiplantae > Streptophyta > Magnoliopsida > Poales > Poaceae > Triticum > Triticum aestivum. Next base: position 151,425,999 of record NC_057803.1, on the reverse strand, counting down.
ATGGAGCAGTATGAGAAGCATTTATGACATTTAATTGCTCATCAGGAAAGCTATCATCAATAGGTAGTGGGTCATCAAGCACATTTTCTAACCTAGACAAGTTGTCTGCAACGGGGTTCTCAGCTCCCTTTCTATCAACAATATGTAAGTCAAATTCTTGTAGCAAGAGAACCCATCTAATAAGTCTAGGTTTAGCATCTTTCTTTTCCATAAGATATTTAATAGCAGCATGATCAGTGTGAATAGTTACTTTAGAATCAACAATATAAGGTCTGAACTTATCACAAGCAAATACAACTGCTAAGAATTCTTTTTCAGTAGTAGCATAATTTCTTTGAGCATTGTCTAGGGTTTTACTAGCATATTGAATAACTTTTAATTTCTTATCAACTCTTTGCCCTAGAACAGCACCTACAGCATAATCACTAGCATCACACATAATTTCAAAGGGTAAATTCCAATCAGGTGGCTGAACAATAGGTGCAGAGATCAATGCTTTCTTAAGTATTTCAAATGCTTCTACACAATCATCATCAAAGACAAATGGTATATCTTTTGTAATAAATTAGTCAGAGGCCGAGAAATTTTTGAGAAGTCCTTAATGAACCTCCTATAAAATCCGGCGTGACCAAGGAAACTTCTTATACCTTTGATGTCCTTGGGGCATGGCATCTTATCAATAGCATCAGCCTTGGCTTTATCAACTTCAATACCTCTTTCGGAAACTTTATGCCCCAAGACAATACCTTCATTAACCATAAAGTGGCACTTTTCCCAATTCAAGACAAGATTAGTTCCTTCACATCTCTGCAAAACTCGATCAAGGTTGCTCAAGCAATCATCAAAAGAAGATCCATAGACGGAGAATATAGCCATCATGCATCTTTGAAAGGTAGCAGGTGCATTACATAAACCAAAAGGCATACGTCTATAAGCAAAAGTACCAAAAGGGCAAGTAAAAGTAGTCTTTGATTGATCCTTGGCTGACACAGGTATTTGAGAGAAACCAGAATAACCATCTAGAAAGCAAAAATGTGTATGTTTGGATAATCTTTCTAGCATTTGATCGATAAAAGGTAAGGGGTAATGATCCTTTTTAGTGGCCTTATTTAATTTGCGGAAATCAATTACCATCCTATAACCTGTAATAATTCTTTGAGGAATCAATTCATCTTTATCATTAGGAACGACAGTAATACCTCCCTTCTTAGGGACACAATGGACAGGACTTACCCACTGACTATCAGCAACGGGATAGATTATACCTGCCTCAAGGAGCTTTAGTATTTCCTTTCTTACCACTTCTTTCATTTTAGGATTCAGCCGTCGTTGATGATCACGAACTGGTTTAGCATCTTCTTCCAAATTTATTTTATGTTGACATAGAGTGGGACTAATGCCCTTAAGATCATCAAGAGTATACCCAATAGCAGCACGGTGCTTCTTCAGAGTTTTCAATAATCTCTCTTCCTCATGCTCTGAAAGGTTAGCACTAATAATAACAGGATATATCTTTTTCTCATCAAGATAAGCATATTTAAGAGTATCAGGCAACGGTTTAAGCTCAAACACGGGATCACCCTTGGGTGGAGGAGGATCCCCTAGGATTTCAACAGGCAAATTGTGTTTCAGAATAGGTTCCTGTTTAAAGAATACTTCATCTATTTCCCTTCTTTCATTCATAAACATATCATTTTCATGGTCTAGCAAATATTGTTCTAAAGGATCACTAGGAGGTACGGCAATAGAAGCAAGACCAATAATTTCATCCTTACTAGGTAATTCTTCTTCACGGTGTTGTCTACTAAATTTAGAGAAATTAAATTCATGAGACATATCATCTAAACCGATGGTAACAACATCCTTTTTGCAATCTATCTTATCATTAACAGTGTTTAAGAAGGGTCTACCAAATATAATGGGATAAAAGCTATCTTGTGGGGAACCAAGAACAAGAAAATCTGCAAGATATTTAGTTTTCCCACACAAGACTTCAACATCTCTAACAATTCCCATTGGTGAAATAGTATCTCTATTGGCAAGTTTAATTATGACATCAATATCTTCTAACTCAATAGGTGCAATATCATGTATAATTTCTCTATATAGGTCAATAGGTATTGCACTAGCACTGGTACCCATATCACATAAGCCATGATAAAAATGGTCTCCTATTTTAACAGAAATAACAGGCATGCCTACCACAGGTCTAGGTTTATCTTTAGCACAAGGTTTAGCAATTCTAGCAGTTTCATCACAGAAATAAATAACATTCCCATCAATATTATCAGCCAAAAGATCTTTAACAATAGCAATATTAGGTTCAACTTTAACTTGCTCAGGAGGTGTATATGTTCTAATATTGCTTTTACAAACCACAGTTGAAGCTTTAGCATGATCCTTTATTCTAACAGGGAAAGGTGGTTTCTCAACATAAGAAGTAGGAACAATAGGATCATTATAAGTGATAGTCTTTTCTTCAACTTTAATAGGTGCAGCTACTTTTACTTCTATGGGAGGATGATATTTAAACCACTTCTCCTTGGGGAGATCAACATAAGTAGCAAAAGATTCACAGAAAGAAGCTACTATCTCAGAGTCAAGTCCATATTTAGTGCTAAATTTACGGAAAACATCGGTATCCATAAAAGATTTAACACAATCAAACTTAGGTGTCATACCTGACTCCTTACCTTCGTCGAGGTCACAATCTTCAGAGTTGCGTTTAATTCTTTCCAATAAATCCCATTTGAATTCAATAGTCTTCATCATAAAAGAGCCAGCACAAGAAGTATCGAGCATGGTGCGATTGTTATCAGAAAGCCGAGCATATAAATTTTGAATAATCATCTCTCTTGAGAGCTCATGATTGGGGCATGAATATAACATTGATTTAAGCCTCCCCCAAGCTTGAGCGATGCTTTCTCCTTCGCGAGGCCAAAAATTATATATATAATTGCGATCACGATGAACAAGATGCATAGGATAAAACTTCTGATGAAATTCCAATTTCAATCGTTTGTAGTTCCATGACCCCGTATCATCACATAGCCTATACCATGTCAATGCATCTTCCTTCAAAGATAAAGGGAAGACCTTCTTCTTAATAACATCTCCGGGTACACCTGCAAGCTTAAATAATCCACAAACTTCATCACATATATTAGGTGCTCATCAGGATGCGTTGTTCCGTCTCCTGCAAAAGGATTAGCTAGCAGTTTTTCTATCATACCCGAAGGAATTTCAAAGCAGACATTTTCATTTTCAGTAGGTTCAGTAGGTTGAGGAGCAACTCTTTGCTCTACTGGTCGGGGTGAAGATACCCCGAACAAGCCCCTCAGAGGATTACTTTCCATAGTAACAAGTGACAGTAAATTTCAGCACACTATATAAATTTTCCTTACCAAATTCCACCTACCAAAGGCGCTTCACTCCCCGGCAACGGCGCCAGAAAAGAGTCTTGATGACCCACAAGTATAGGGGATCTATCGTAGTCATTTCGATAAGTAAGAGTGTCGAACCCAACGAGGAGCAGAAAGAAATGATAAGCGGTTTCCAGCAAGGTATTCTCTGCAAGTACTGAAATAAGTGGTAACAGATAGTTTTGTGATAGGATAATTTGTAACGAGCAACAAGTAACAAAAGTAAATAAAGTGCAGCAAGGTGGCCCAATCCTTTTTGTAGCAAAGGACAAGCCTGGACAAACTCTTATATAGAGAAAAGCGCTCCCGAGGACACATGGGAATATCGTCAAGCTAGTTTTCATCATGTTCATATGATTCGTGTTCGGTACTTTGATAATTTGGTATGTGGGTGGACCGGTGCTTGGGTACTGTCCTTACTTGGACAAGCATCCCACTTATGATTAACCTCTATTGCAAGCATCTGCAACTACAACAAAAGTATTAAGGTAAACCTAACCATAGCATGAAACATATGGATCCAAATCAGCCCCTTACGAAGCAACGCATAAACTAGGGTTTAAGCTTCTGTCACTCTAGCAACCCATCATCTACTTATTACTTCCCAATGCCTTCCTCTAGGCCCAAATAATGGTGAAGTGTTATGTAGTCGACGTTCACATAACACCACTAGAGGAGAGACAACATACATCTCATCAAAATATCGAACGAATACCAAATTCACATGACTACTAATAGCAAGACTTCTCCCATGTCCTCAGGAACAAACGTAACTACTCACAAATCATAATCATGTTCATAATCAGAGGGGTATTAATATGCATATAGGATCTGAACATATGATCTTCCACCAAATAAACCAACTAGCATCAACTATAAGGAGTAATTATCACTACTAGCAACCTACTAGTACCAATCCCGGACTTGGAGACAAGAATTGGATACAAGAGATGAACTAGGGTTTTGAGAGGAGATGGTGCTGGTGAAGATGTTGATGGAGATTGCCCTCTCCCGATGAGAGGAGTGTTGGTGATGATGATGGCGATGATTTCCCCCTCCCGGAGGGAAGTTTCCCCAGCAGAACAGCTCTGCCGGAGCCCTAGATTGGATCCGCCAAGGTTCCGCCTCGTGGCGGCGGAGTTTCATCCGAGGAGATGGCTTATGATTTTTTCCTCATCGAAAGACTCCATATAGCAGAAGATGGCCATCAGAGGGCCACCAGGGGGCCCACGAGGTAGGGGTGCGCCTAGGGGGGTAGGGCGCGCCCCCCACCCTCGTGGGCAGGGTGTGGCCCCCTGGTGAACTTCTTGCACTCAGTATTTTTGATATATTCTAAAAACGTCTTCCGTGAAGTTTCAGGACTTTTGGAGCTGTGCAGAATAGGTCTCTAATATTTGCTCCTTTTCCAACCCAGAACCCTGCTACCGACATTCTCCCTCTTTATGTAAACCTTGTAAAATAAGAGAGAATAAGCATAAGTATTGTGACATAATGTGTAATAACAGCCCATAATGCAATAAATATCGATATAAAAGCATGATGCAAAATGGACGTATCATAGATCAAGACGCCTAATTGGACTTTCACAAAGCACATACCTTGATAAAGTTTTGAAGAAGTTCAAAATGGATCAGGCAAAGAAAGGGTTCTTGCCTATGTTACAAGGTGTGAAGTTGAGTTAGACTCAATGCCCGACCACTGCAGAAGATAGAGAGAAAATGAAAGTCATTCCCTATGCTTCAGCCATAGGTTCTATCATGTATGCAATGCTGTGTACCAGACCTGATGTGTGCCTTGCTATTAGTTTAGCAGGGAGGTACCAAAGTAATCCAGGAGTGGATCACTGGACAGCGGTCAAGAACATCCTGAAATACCTGAAAATGACTAAGGATATGTTTCTCATATATGGAGGTGACAAAGAGCTCGTCGTAAATGGTTACGTCGATGCAAGCTTTGACACTGATCCGGATGACTCTAAGTCACAAACCGGATACGTGTTTTTATTAAATGGTGGAGCTATTAGTTGGTGCAGTTCCAAGCAGAGCGTCGTGGTGGGATCTATGTGTGAAGTGGAGTACATAGCTGCTTCGGAAGCAACAAATGAAGGAGTCTGGATGAAGGAGTTCATATCCGATCTAGGTGTCATACTTAGTGCATCGGGTCCAATGAAAATCTTTTGTGACAACACTGGTGCAATTGCCTTGGCAAAGAAATCCAGATTTCACAAGAGAACCAAGCACATCAAGAGACACTTCAATTCCATCCGCGATCAAGTCAAGGAGGGAGACATAGATATTTGCAAGATACATACTAATCTAAATGTTGCAGACCCGTTGACTAAGCCTCTCTCACAAGCAAAACATGATCAGCACCAAGACTCCATGGGTGTTAGAATCATTACAATGCAATCTAGATTATTGACTCTAGTGCAAGTGGGAGACTGAAGGAAATATGCCCTAGAGGCAATAATAAAGTTGTTATTTATCTTTCCTTATATCATAATAAATGTTTATTATTCATGCTAGAATTGTATTAACCGGAAAATTAGTACATGTGTGAATACATAGAAAAACAGCATGTCACTAGTATGCTTCTACTTGACTAGCTCGTTGAATCAATGATGGTTATGTTTCCTAACCATAGACATAAGTTGTCATTTGATTAACGAGATCACATCATTAGAGAATGATGTGATTAACTTGACCCATGCGTTAGCTTAGCACAATGATTGTTTAGTTTATTGCTATTGCTTTATCCATAACTTATACATGTTCCTATGACTATGAGATCATGCAACTCCCGAATACCGGAGGAACACTTAGTGTGCTAACAAATGTCACAACGTAACTGGATGACTATAAAGATGCTCTATAGGTGTCTCTGTTGGTGTGTGTTGAGTTGGCATAGATCGAGATTAGGATTTGTCACTTTGAGTATCGAAGAGGTATCTCTGGGCCCTCTCGGTAATGCACATCACTATAAGCCTTGCAAGCAATGTGACTAATGAGTTATTTGCGGGATGATGCATTACGGAACGAGTAAAGGGACTTGCTGGTAACGAGATTGAACTAGGTATTGAGATACCGACTGTCGAATCCCGGGCAAGTAACATACTGATGACAAAGGGAACAACATATATCGTTATGCGGTTTTACCGATAAAGATCTTCGTAGAATATGTGGGAGCCAATATGAACATCCAGGTTCCGCTATTCGTTATTGATCGGAGATGTGTCTCGGTCATGTCTACATAGTTCTTGAACCTGTAGGGTCTGCACGCTTAACGATCGGCGACGATCGGTATTATGAGTTTATGTGTTTTAATGTACCGAAGATAGTTCGGAGTCCCGGATGTGATCACGGACATGACGAGGAGTCTCAAAATGGTCGAGACATAAAGATTGATGTATTGGATGACTATATTCGGACACCGGATGAGTTCGGGGGTCACTGGATAATTATCGGAGTGCCGGGGGGTTATCAGAACCCCCGGGGGATCGAATGGGCCAACATGGGCCTTGTGAGAGAGAGAGAGAGAGGAAGAGGCCTTAGGGCTGCCCCCCATTGAGGAGTCTGAATTGGACAAGGAGGTGGGCGGCGCCCCCTCTTTCCCTCCCTCTCTCCCTCTCCTTCCTTTCCCCTTCCTCCTCCTAGTTGAAATAGGAAAGGGGGAGTCCTACTCCTACTAGGAGGAGGACTCCTCCCCTCCTTGGCACGCCCCATGGGCCGCCGGCCTCCCCCTTGCTCCTTTATATACGGGGGAAGGGGGCACCCTAGGACACACAAGTTGATCATTGATCCCTTAGCCGTGTGCGGTGCCCCCTCCACCATAATCCACCTCGGTCATATTGTTGTAGTGCTTAGGCAAAGCCCCGCGCCGGTAGCTTCATCATCACCGTCAATCACGTCGTCGTGCTGATGAAGCTCTCCCTCGAAACTCAGCTGGATCGAGAGTTCATGGGACGTCACCAAGCCGAGCGTGTGCAGATCGCAGAGGTGCCGTACTTTCGGTACTAGGATCGGTCGGATTGTGAATACGTACGACTACATCAACCACGCTGTCATAACGCTTCCGCTTACGGTCTACGAGGGTACGTGGACAACACTCTTCCCCTCTCATTCCTATGCATCACCATGATAGATCTTGTGTGTGTGTAGGAAGTTTTTTGAAATTACTGCGTTCCCCAACAGGGCGCGCCCCCCACCCTCGTGGAGAGGGTGTGGCCCCCCTGGCGTTGATTCTTTTGCTAGTATTTTTTATAAATTCCAAAAATATTCTTTGTGAAGTTTCAGGTCATTCCGAGAACTTTTATTTCTGCACAAAAATAACACCATGGCAATTCTGCTGAAAACAGCGTCAGTCCGGGTTAGTTCCATTCAAACCACTCAAGTTAAGAGTCCAAAATAAGGTCAAAAGTGTTTGGAAAAGTAGATACGATGCAGACGTATCAGCGAGGTGGGAGAAGAGATAATGACCGCGAGGGGAGAAGTATTTATAAGGAGTAGAGTGGTGCGGTGCAATTATGCAGGTGCCCCTGGTGGTTCACATCTGAAGGACATGTGGCAGACATGCAACTTATTGAAGAATGAGCCACGGCCCCACGCGCGCCTGGTTTGTTGGGTGGTCGTTCCAGCTTCGCCGGTATTCAGGCAACAATGATAAGAGTATTAAAAGTAGTTTTAAATGTGTGTCCTTGTATCTTCAGCTGACAAGGACACAGTGAAGAGATTCGACACACATAGTCAAAAAAAGACATTCGACACGTGTCAACGGAATGCATATGAAGACACAGAGAGAATTTGAGGGATAAGCACAGAAGGGGTTTGGGTCCGATCACATTCACTTAGTGCAGAAAATAGCAACTTGAAAACATAGCTATAAGTGAATGATGTAGAGGACAAAAACCACACACACACACACACACACACACACACACACACACACACAGATATATATATATATATATATATATATATATATATATATATATATATATATGTATGTATATATATATATCGAGAAAGACCAAATCAACATTGCGAAGAGGGACTTTGAAACAAAACCAATGTTGAAGACAAACGAATTATGAAGACAATGCAACCAAGACACCAAATGAAAATCTTCAAGAAAGGTTGGTGGTGGCGTTACCCACCGTATAGGAAATTTTAGACCCAGACAAGGCGCACAATTATCGTGGCACTCCGAAGTCAAATTCCACATTAATGTATTCACACTCAAAGGGTAAGTCTTGATGAATTGAAGATATACATTACTTCGTGTGTTGCGCACCTAAGTCATCAATATGCATAAGCATTAGGATGTGTGTCCAATCACATGACATTCGAGGATTCTAAGATATTTATCTCACACCGCAGCTTGCAAAACCTTTTCTCATCCAAGGGCTTCGTGAAGATATCTGCCAATTGCTCTTTAGTGTTGACCAGAATGATATCAATGTCTTCCTTCATAATGTGATCTCTGAGAAAGTGATGACGGGTCTGAATGTGTTTTGTCTTTGAGTGCTGAACTGGATTATTAGCAATCTTGTTGGTGCTTTAATTGTTGTAGTAGAGTGGCACAAGCTTCATGTTGATGCCATAATCCTTGAGAGTTTGCTTCATCCAAAGAAGCTGAGCGCAGCAAGATCCAGCAACAATGTATTCAGATTTAGTAGTGGAGAGTGATACACAGTTCTGCTTCTTTGAAGACCAACAAACAAGAGATCGTCCAAGAAAATAACATGTTCCTGATGTGGACTTGCGATCAACCTTGTCACCGGCATAATCAGCATCTAAGAATCCAACTAGATCAAACTTTGAGCCCTTTGGATACCATAATCCTAGCATTGGGGTGTGAGCCAAATATTGAAGTATTCACTTCACCGCGAGGTGATGCGATTCCTTTGGTGCCGCTTGGAATCGGGCGCACATGCAAACATTAAGCATTATATCTGGCATAGATGCACATAAGTACAATAAAGAACCAATCATGGAGCGGTATACCTTTTGATCGAACTCTTTACCATTCTCGTTGGGGCCTAATTGGCCTTTGGTTGGCATTGGCGTCGTGTACCCTTTGTAGTCTTGCATTCCAAACTTCTTTAGGCGGTCTTTGAGGTATTTTTCTTGTGATATGAAGATGGCATTTCTATGTTGATGAATTTGAGGACCAAGAAAGAATTTCAGCTCTCCCATCATGGACATCTGATATTGCTCTTGCGTCATATGCCCAAACTCATCACTGTATCTCTTATTCGTGCAACCGAATATAATGTCATCCACATAGATTTGGCATACAAGTAATTATCCATCATATTTCTTCATGAAGAGAGTGGGATCTAGAGAACCAGGTTTGAAGCCTTTGCTCTTCAAGAAGTCTTTAAGTGTGTCATACCAAGCATGAGGTGCTTGTTTGAGGCCATATAGTGCCTTGTTGAGTTTGTAGACCATATCATGACGTTTTGGATCTTCAAAAGTAGGAGGTTGGGCAACATATACTTCTTCTTCAGTTTTACCATTGAGGAAGGCACTCTTCACATCCATTTGGTATAGAAGAATGTTGTTGTGATTAGCATAGGCTAGCAGTATACGAATGGCTTCAAGCCTAGCCACAGGAGCAAAGGTTTCATCAAAGTCAATTCCCTCCACTTGTGTGTAACCTTGATCAACGAGATGAGCCTTGTTTCTGACGACTTGACCATGCTCACCTTGCTTGCTGCGATAGATCCATTTGGTGCCAATAATATTGTGCTTGCGAGGATCAGGACGTTTGACTAGCTCCCAGACATTATTCAGTTCAAACTAGTTAAGGTCTTCTTTCATAGATTGAATCCATTCAGGTTACATTAAGGCTTCATCAACTTTCTTGGGTTCAGATATAGAGACAAATGCAAAGTTCCCACAGAAGTTTGCTAGTTGTGTTGCTCTTGAGCGAGTGAGAGGACCAGGTGCATTGATATTGTCAATGATCTTCTCAATCTATACTTCATTGGCTACGCGAGGATGGGCTAGGCGAAGACTTCTCTCTTGTTGAATGTCATCTTCAGCTTGAGCATTGTCTTCAGACTAAGCATTGTCTTCATGTTGATTAGGTGCTGAAATGATAATCTCTTCTTCAGCCTATTCCTCGGTGGGTATGATTTCTCTAGTACCCATATGGTTGATAGATTCACTAGGAGAAGCTTCATCTAGCACATTTGGCAGGTGCTCTCTTTGCGAGCCATTAGTCTCATCGAACCACACATCTACGGTTTCAACCACTTTATAGTGAAAGAGGTTGAAGACTTTGTAGGTGTGCGAATCCTTTCCGTAACCAAGCATAAAATCTTCATGTGCTTTCGGTGCAAATTTTGAAGTGTGATGTGGATCCTTGATCCAGCACCTGGCACCAAAGACTTTGAAATAGCTAACATTTGGCTTCTTACCAGTCAGGAGTTCATAGGATGTCTTCTTGAAGAACTTATGAAGATAAACTTCGTTGATGATGCGGCAAGCAATATCAATGGCTTCAGGCTAGAACTTTCTTGGAGTCTTGTACTCATCAAGCATCGTGTGTGCCATCTCAATGAGGGTTCTGTTCTTGCGCTCCACGATGCCATTCTGCTGAGTTGTGTATGGAGCAGAGAACTCATGAGTGATGCCCAATGTATCAAGATAAGTGTCGAGGCCAGTGTTCTTGAATTATGTGCCATTGTCACTCCTGATGTGCTTGATCTTGATGCCATAATTGGTCATGGCACGATTGGCGAAGCGTTTGAAGACATCCTGCACTTCAGTCTTATAGAGAATTATGTGCACCCAGGTGTATCTTGAGTAATCATCAATAATAATGAAGGCATAGAGATGTGAAGTGGTAGTAAGGGTAGAGTAGTGAGTGGGGCCAAATAAGTCCATGTGAAGCAGCTTGAAGGGGCGTGATGTAGTCATGATTGTCTTCGAGGGATGCTTGGCCCTAGTCATCTTCCCGGCTTCACAAGCACCACATAGATGATCTTTCCTGAACTTGACGCCCTTGATGCCAATGATATGCTTCTTATTCACGAGAGTGTGCAAGTTCCTCATGCACGCATGTCCTAGCCTTCGATGCCAAAGCCAACACTCTGAAGCTTTTGCTAGAAGACATATGGCAAGATGTGGTCCTATGGAGAAATCTACCATATACAGATCACCTCTTCATACCCTTCGAAGACTGGAGATTTGTCAGTTTCCATAAGCACACAAGGCAATGATATTTTCCAAATATCACAATCATGTTCAGATCGCATAGCATTGAGATAGACATTAAGTTGTAACCAAGGGATTTAACAAGCATCACTTTATCCATGTGTTGATCCTTTGAGATGGCAACTCTACCTAGGCCTAATACCTTGCTTTTACCAGTGTCAACAAACGTGATGCGGCTCTTAGTAGATGGACATAGGGTTGAATCCATGAGAAGACTTTGATCACCAATCATGTGGTTAGTGCATCCATTGTCCGTTACCCACTCAGTAGCTTTTGGAGTCGTACCCTACAGTGCAGTTAGCGGGATAGGTTTCACAAAGAGTAGTGTGAAGCACAAACATATAACGAACCAGCATACTATCAAAGTTAAGGTTCTTGTTTGGTAAGATAAGATGCTTGTCAAGAAACCCTAGGACGAAATAAATGGTAAGACCATTCTGACACTTTATCTTGCATCCCACAAGATGTTTTAGGTCCCCAGCATTTGCGTCAGAAGTCTTTGATTTCCGGCTGGAGACCTTTCCCTGCAAGAGAAGTTAATTCTTCTTAACCACCCACATATTCAGCAGTGGCTTAGAAGCAATAAGTCTAAGTGCAACATCTGAGAACTTTGGCTTTGGAGCCCTAGCAAATAGTTTTGCAGATGGTGAATAATACTCATAAGTATATGCAGAAAAGTTCTTTGATTTGTGAACATAGCGGTTAGAAGAAACACACTCATATTCATGAGTTTGATTATAGTTTCCCAGCAAAACATTGGCGTTAGGGTGACCTTGGGAGGTCCTCTGTCTGTATGAAGCCTTTAGGCCATATGAAGCCTTTGGTCTGGGGTTTGTCTTCTTCCAAGGTGGTGTCATGACGACATTCCCGGGAAGCTTCTCAAGACAAGTTTTGGGCACCCAGATCTTCTTCAAAGGTGGTCCATTCCTGCAGTTAGTACCAATAAACCTGGCAAACACTTCACCATTCTGATTCTTAAACAACTTATAATCGGCGTCAAATGATTCATCAATGAGAAAAAGGGTTAACACAAGTGAAACCAGATAAGGTGGATGGGTCCACTGAAGGGCCCTTTTGCAGCAACCCATGTGGTTTTGGGGTACTACTCAGGCTTCCAGTAAGAACCATCAACATTCATTTTCCTCTCAAACCCAACACCCTCTTTCCTAGGGGTTCGGTCCAGAATCTGTTTCTTGAGGACACACATAGTGTCTGATGCCATTTGAAGCTTTTTTACATCCCTGTTTCAAGCAATGTCTTCAACCTAGCATTCTCATTAGCAGTAGTGGTGGTATCCTCAGTGGAGGGATTAGTTACCACATCAGCAGTTGAAGATATTGCAATATCATAGGCAGTAGAACATTCAGCAATAGTGACAGCATTATCACGCTCAAGACATTTTAAACATGGTGGCACAAAGTCTTCCTGAGCGGAACTGATCTGTTGAGCGAGTAGTGAATCGTTCTCCTTTTGAAGATCTTCATGAGACGCTCTCAGTTTCTCAAGACCTTGCTTCCTTTAAAGATAATCGTAGGAAAGCTTCTCATGAGTGGATGAGAGGGTTTCATGACAACTTTCAAGTTCCTCATACTTAACACGAAGATTTTTGATGTCTTTGATTAAGGACTGAGTTCGATTCATTTCTGCATCCAATAGGTCATCGCTTTTGTCTAGCAACTTTTGAATGTGTTCGATAGCAGTTTGTTGTTCAGTTGCAATTTTGGCAAGAGTTTTATAGCTAGGTTTGGATTCACACTCAGAGTCGTCTTCACTAGAGGTTTGAAAGTAAGCATCGCATGAGTCTACCTTTGCACCTCGTGCCATGAAGCAGTAGGTCGGAGCAGAGTCGTCCTCATCATCGGCTTCAATGTTGGCGATGTGACCATTGTCTTCAGTGTTGAAGATGGACTTGGCGACAAATGCCGAAGGTAGAGCCAGGCTTGCCACACATGAATCAGACTCCTCCTCAGACTCCACCTCTGCCTCCTCAGAAGCAGACTCCTCCTCTGAATCCATCTCCTTGCCAATGAATGCACGAACCTTGCCAGATGATCTCTTCTTGTGAGACGAAGACTTTGATGATTTCTTCTTCTTCTTCTTGTCGTCAGAATCATATTCCTTGCTCTTCTTCTTTGTCTTAGTTTCCTTGTCCCATTGAGGACAATATGTAGAGGCCTTGATTCTTGCATTTGTGGCATGTTCTCTTCTTGTAGTCACGAGAGAAAGCCTCATCATTTCTTGAGTTGGATCTTGAAGACTTTCCGAAAAGATTCTTCTTGGAAAACTTTTGGAACTTTCTCACAAGCATTGCTAGCTCTTTGCCAATGTCTTCAGGATCACCAGAACTGCAGTCAGATTCTTCTTCAGATGAGGAAACGACTTTTGCTTTCAAAGCACGGGATCGACCATAGTTGGGACCGTAGATATCTCTCTTCTTGGATAGCTGGAACTCATGTGTTGAGCCTCTCAAGTATGTCAGACGGATCGAGATCTTTGAAGTCAGGGCGTTCTTGAATCATTAGGGCCAAAGTGTCAAATGAGCTCTCAAGTGATCTCAGTAGCTTCTTTACAATTTAATGCTTGGTGATCTCAATGGCGCCAAGAGCACAAAGCTCATTGGTGATATCTGTGAGGCGATAAAACATGAGCTGAACATTCTCATTGTCGTTCCTCTTGAAGCGGTTGAAGAGATTGCGAAGAACATCAATCCTTGAGTCTCTCTGAGTTGAGATGCCTTCGTTGACTTTGGACAGCTAGTCCCAGACTAGCTTCGCATTTTCTAGAGCGCTCACACGGCCATATTGTCCTTTGGTCAGATGAGCACATATGATGTTCTTGGCGGTCGAGTCCAACTGCGCGAACCTCTTGACATCAGCAGCGGTGACACCTTCACCGACCTTGGGGATGCCTGTCCTGACGACATACCAGAGGTCGATGTCAATGGCTTCAAGATGCGTAAGGTAATCAGTGCCATCGAAGACTGGGCACGCAATAGAGACCTTGATTATCCCTGCACTCGACATAGCTAAAACTCCAGGTGGTTAAACCGAATCACATAGAACAAGGGAGCACCTTGCTCTGATACCAATTGAAAGTGCTAGTTATCTACTAGAGTGGGGTGAATAGGCGATTTTTATGAAAGTCTTCAAAACATGACGTCTTTGAAGACAAACTGTTAATATGAACCTATGTAATATGCAGCAGAAGATGAACTACTCTAAACAAGCCATAGTCAATTAAGCAATATAGTGAAAGCACGAAGACTAATAGCAGCTAGGTAGTATGGATCGGAGTGGAAGACAATATGAAGCCAAACAGGTAATAGTCTTCGCACAGTGAAGTCAATCAGATCTAACAAGCAACCAATGACTTCATGAAGACAAACTAAAATGTAAAGAAGGTAGGGGATAGAACCAATAGCTTGGTGAAGACAAGGATTTGGTAGACCAGTTCCAGTTGGTGTGACAACTGTATGTCTAGTTAGGGAGCCTGAGATTGAACTCAGAAGACTGTGTCTTCATCTTATTCCCCTTGAGCTAAGGACACCCAGTCCTCGCCCAATCACTCTGGTAAGTCTTCAAAGTAGACTTTCAAACCTTCAAAGACTCCGTTCACTAGCGATCCACAATGACTGTTGGGTCCTCAGAACATGACGCCTAACCGGCTGGAGGATGCACAGTCCTCAAGTGTAACAAGTCTTCAGGTCACGCAGACAGAAAGACTTCAGTGATGCCTAACACTCTTTGGCTCTGCGTCTTTTGGACTTTGTCCTCGTAAGGATCTCTCTCTCAAAGGCTTCGGAAGCGGGTTGCTCTCAAACGACAAAAGTCGTGCACTAACTCTAAGCAGCCACCAATTTATAGTGTAGGGGTGGGCTATTTATAGCCAGGAGGCAACCCAACATGATATGTCCGAAATGACCCTGGGTCACTAAGGAACCAACACGTGTCCAACGGTCGGATTTCAAACACACGCGGCAGCTTGGCTTGGGCTACAAGCAAAGCTGACTCATCCAACTTTGGATAAGATTTTCTCTCATTGTCTTTGCTCGAAGACATAGGATTTTGGTTGAGCATCACTTCAGTCATCTGATTTTGTTCACTTGGACGGTGGTTCCTATGACTCAAGAAAGAATAAAAGTAAACTCGAAAGAAACTATGTCTTCGCACTCCATAGTCTTCAAGTGAATGTCTTCATCGTCATTATCTTCAATGTGAATGTCTTCATCGTCATTATCTTCACGTGAATGTCTTCATCGTCATTATCTTCAACGTGAATGTCTTCATGAACCACCATTGTCTTTAATGTCTTCATACACTTTTAGGGGTCATCACTGGTAGGTAAACCGAATCAATGAGGGACTACTACCTGTGTTATCCTGCAATTCTCACAAACACAATGAACCATGTTTGTCGTCAATACTCCAAAACCAACTAGGGGTGGCACTAGATGCACTTACACACCCACTTATGGTCGAGCTCCAATCAACATTCAACCCCAATACACCAGAAGGCTCCCTTTGTAGTAGTTGTAGTGATTCATGCATTGTTACAAATAATTGGGTCGTTTTAGTTCATAGGATTCTAGTAATGTAGGAATAGGAAATCACAAAAGTGTGATATGAATGCAATCACAGTAATGAAGGATGGGAAACAAATAAATTCCAAGAACTTACATTTTTGGTTTATAGAAATAGGAAAACACGGACAAATCAAGGTCAAATGACATAGAAAATGTATAACTATTATGTTAGTATGCCATTTTTGACTTTGTTCGTGCATAGGAATTCTAAAAGGAGATCCAAGTAGATTATTATATTCTTGCATTTTTCTTTTAAAAAGGGATCAAAGGGAAAAAGATTCCCACTTTTCCTTTGATTTATTGCTAAGCGAACGAAACATGCTACTGAAGGAAAATATTCATATACTTTTACCGACCCATGAGCCAAATAAGCTCTTAACTGTGTTTTAATTGAACCAATTATCTATTTCTTATGAAGCATATGATATTTTACCATTGCGACTATTTGCTAGTGTTATCAAGACATTATCCAAACGCACAAATATTCTGAACGGTAATAATCTATTTAAGAAAGAGTTTTTATCTACTTGGTAGTCCAATTATACGTTTGGCTAAAGCCGAGATATTATCAATTAAGAACTAAGATTAACTAAAGTAGCAATAGTCCTAGAAGTGTTTCTTTGCTTTCGCCAAAGTGTCGCAAATATATTGCCGAAAATACCAGATTTACAACATTCATATGCTCCATGATTTCACTAACTGAAATTCTACTTTCTATGTGTTTCATATAAAACACGTTGGGCACATTTTAAGGTTTAAGACATAGCTTTAAATAGTCCGCTATAGTTTCCCTATAGCATCACTATATCTTTTGTATTACCCTCCCGCTAAAGTATGCATTGTTAGCGCTGAACTGAGAATGACGCTAATAGCACACTATTTCCCGCTACAACGCTAAATTTAGAGTTATTTAGCACCGCTAAGCCTCTTCAGCTAGAGGAGGAACATAACTGAGTTCCAAAAAAGCCATCCACCTACCTCATTCTTCCTTATTGTCACGATGCATTGATGCAAAGCTTAGTTATTGGATTAGGATGTCTACCAGTACTCGATTTTTTTATGTATGAACATGTGCATGAAAAGTATATGTGATATATAATATATGATGCTTGATTGTATGCTTTTTTTCTACACAAATTCATGATTTAAGAAAACCCCTAAATGGGTTTAGCTTCACTATACCTTTTCATAGCTTCTGACAGAGCCACTAAAAGGCACATCCTGCTAATTAAAACTTCGGCCTAAAAGGAAACACTGTGATTTTTTTAAAGGAAAGTGGAAGGGGAAGCAACACTAGTAGAAAAGGGGGCTTTGGTTTGGCCAGAAAAGAGCATTAATACCGGTTGCATTACGAACCGGGACTAATGTGAGCATTAGTCCCGGTTCAAGCGGCAATGGCACGGTACATGCATTACTCCCGGCTCAAATGGGACCTTTAGTCCCGGTTCGTGCCACGAGCCGGTACTAAAGGATGCGATGCCAATTAGTACCAGTTCGTGGCACGAACCGGTACTAATGGGGTTGAGACCTTTAGTACCGGTTCGTGCCACGAAGCGGTACTAATGGTGCAATTTTCAAATCCTACCCCCCCCCCCTCGGTGTATCGTCTTTTCAGTTTTGTAAAAACCAAAAGAAAATGATAAAAACTTCAAAAGTTAAAATACTTCGAGATGTAGTTATGTTACCACATCTACTAGTTAGGAAAATTTTGACCACATCTACTAGTTAGGAAAATTTTGAAACTTAAATTTGGACATGTTTTGCAAAAAGTGTAGGGAAAATGTAAAACGGCTATAACTTTTGCATACGATGTCAGAATACAATGTCAGAAAAAAAGTGTAATATATCAAAATGTTCAACACGAAAATTCGCATTCGATTTTGACAGCCTATGGCCTGTTTGCAAATTTTTAGAATCCTCAAATTCCAAAAGGAAAAAAATTATGCTCAAATTTTAGTTTTTTTAAATATTCGTTAAATCTGGTCAAACTATGGTCAAACTACTTATTCAAGAAATATTAGTGTTACTAAATAATTATTCAAGAATATTAGTGTTACTAAATAATTATTTCAGTTTTTTTCAATTTTGGTCAAATCTGGTCAAACAATGGTCAAATTACTTATTCAAGAAATATTAGTGTTACTAAATAATTATTGTTTTTTAGGACAATAGTTTCAAACTCAAACAGTGAAATGTGTGACTTCATGCTCAAGCTAAACTCCTGAGGGTTAATAGGATTGACATCTTACTATTGTCAGGAAAACAACAAGTGCAGACTTGGAAACGAGGGAGAATAGAACCCGAAAGTTAAGCGTGCTCAGGCTGGGGAAGTGGGAGGATGGATGACCGTTCGGGAAGTTAGATGATTTGGAATGATGAAGGGTGATTAGAGATTAGATTGAGCAGTGACGAGGAGTGATTAGAGATTAGAGGTTAAAATGATTCAGAAATTGAAAAATCCAGAAAAATTTCAAAAAAAATTCAAAAAAATCCTTTAGTACCGATTGGTGTTACGAACCGGGACTAAAGGTGAACCTCCAGACAGCAGCCATGTAGAGGGCCTTTAGTCCCGGTTCGTATAAGAACCGGGACTAAAAGGGGGGACCTTTAGTAACGACCCTTTAGTCCCGGTTCCAGAACCGGGACAAAAGGCTCTTTTTCTACTAGTGCAATGGCAATGATTTTCCTAAAGGAAAGCCTGAGGAGATCAAGATTATGAACTCAAAATTGCACGACCATGAGAATCTGATCCAAGGTGGAAGTTTTGTGCGTGAACTCCCCCAACCAAGTGAACTAGGTTCACTTCTTTCATTTTATAAGTATTGAAAAAATATTGTGCAAAATATACAATAAAAATTTCATTCCTAGGTAGTCAGAGTGCGCCCTACATTTTGAAATAGAGGGAGTAAAGTCCAAAAAGTGTTAGGCCTTAGCCCCAAACACATGATTTCTGTAGATAAATACCAATCATTTACCTTCTAAACTATTATCAATTTTCTTACTAAGATTCAAACTATACTTCTGATTATTGGTAGCTCATTTCTCTATCTTACTCGAGCATAGTGAAGATTATGGCAGGAACAACAGTTACATGAAAAGGTTAACATAAAATCAAATGTCCATACTATATGTAGTGAAAGTTTAGAGCTCACACTCTTTTGGTTAACATAAAAAAAAAGGCAACGAAAGTTTAGAGCTCGCAAGCACTCTTTTGGTGAAAGTTAAAAACAAAAGGCAACGAAACTATGTACGCTGAACTTATCATATATATATATATATATATATATATATATATATATATATATATATATATATATATATATATATATATATATATATATATATATATTCTCGTAGAGAAATAAATGTCTTTCTTCTAAATTAGAACAAGACACAACACGATGAATCTGGCACACACTTTGTGTGTGTGTGTGTGTGGTCGGGGGGGGGGGGGGGGGAATGCGTGCCAGATTCATTTGTATTTATCTTTGCGGTTCTTATGCTACTAGCCCTAACCAGATTTATAAGTCGGCAAGGATTCCTTGACCTTTAATTTTACTAGCGCCACATATGTCGTATGTCACAAAAATGTATCTTTAGTTTCATCGTGGAATGAAGTTTTCTAAACATATTCTTTTATGATATATTATACGGAGTACGTGTTTTGCTAGTCAAATTGAAGATCAAAATTCCATAGCCAACTTAGAAACCCGGATGGAGGTAGTAGGGAGGAAGTGGTTTGAATTTATTTTTCTCCTCCATTAGCTCAAAAGCTGATAGGCAAGCAACAAAACATCTGAAGGCAGTATGAACAAAGGGAACAGAATTTCCACAGTTCACCATAATGCCTGACGTGCGCATCAACACATAATGTTTAGAGTGTTCTTTAACTCAAGTTGGAGAGGGTGTAAATGCAAACCTACCTCGCGGGCTGGACAATTCCTTGGGAACGCAGATACCATCATAACCATCTCGCTGGCCAGGTTTAGGGCCGGAAAGCTGCGATGGCGACGGCGACGGCGGCCGAAGCGGCAACCACCGCACCGCAGCCGTCCGAGTCTGGCGTGAAACGACGTTCGCCGCTCCCACGTGCGGGCTGGCCTGCGGACCCAATCGCGGCGCCGCGGCCCATGTGGCGCGTGTACCGGTTGGTCGGCACCGGCTAGCCGCGACATGCGGGGCGCGCGTGGCCCGTCGCGTACGAGAATATAGTGCGCTGCATGCGCCTGCGCGCGCGCCTTTCGCTTTCCCTTTCCCGTCCCACTCGCGCTCGGGTATAGCGTCCTGCCCCGAACCGCCACCGCCCCCGCCCCCGCCCCCTAGTCCCCCGCCACGCTCCGCTACAGCGATATCTCTCACCGCCCCGAGATTCCTCCCCGCCAATCGGAGACGGGACAGCCCTGCGTCGCGTATGGACTTTGTCGTACACGATCCTCGGCGCTAGTGCTTGCTTGCCACCATTGACCCTACCAGGCCTCTCGGTTGGCCAGGAGCCCACACGCCATCCCATAGTAAGATTCCCATCTCAAATTAGGCTCTCTCGTAGCTCAGAGCTTCTCGGCCGTCCCATCTCGACCCCTTGATGCGTCCTGGACTGTCGGATCAACCTACTGATTGTTCTCGGCCGTTGGATATAATGGAGGGATGAAGCAATGAGCAGTGAAATTTTTTCTCACCGCGGGATATTAGGCGCGTCTATCCGATCGGTGGGGCGCGCCGCTGATGGGCCACACTTGTTTGTGGCTTTGGCGCGCATACATCCGGTGCGGGTGACCCGCGGTCAAAAAATCTTGCCACTGCCTGTAATTTTCAGATCCCTTCGAGGCCATTATAGAAATTTCACGTTCTTGCCCTTACGCGGCATGTTGTGGGTGGGTCGATTCTGTGTAAAGCAGAGGAGGGAGCCTGATAGGGCGAGAACCCTAGCTGCCATCCCCGCCGCGCTCCTCTCCTTCTCTCCTGCAGCCGCCGTCGCGCTCCCGCATCTCCTCCCCCTTCCTCTCCCACCGCCATGGATGGATTGCTGCAAATTCACACTATTGATGTGGGATTGCGCTGGCCCTCCCTTGTGCTAGTCACTCACGGCCATGAAGGGCGGCGGAGCCATGAAGAGCGACTGTAGTGGGTTGATGCGGACATGGTTGTGGCTCCCTGTGATGTGTCATGTGAAGTGTTGAATGACGAGACGATCAAGTGAAGCTACTAACAATATGCTTATGTGGAAATATAGAAGTTCTTTATCTCACATTGACGCTATGGCTTGTTGTTGCTATGTAATAAGTATGACGTTCGTATCTAACTAGATTTGAATCGCCGACCTTGCTCGCTTTTGGAACAAAATATACACTTGCTTTGCCATCAACTTCCAAATGAGTAGTTCTATTACCAAAATATGTCATGCTTGCCTTGCATTTGGTATATTTAATTGCCTTGCATGTTGCCATGATTTTGACAAAATAATCTTATACCAAGTAGCGACAATAATATGATTTTGGTATATCTTTACAATGAGCACTTTGTTTAGGCGCTGGCATGACACTTCCAATCAAGCACCGTGTACCAAGGCGTATAAGTTATTGTGCTTACATACCTAGGTGGTGTTTGGTTCTCTAGTCCTAAGACTTTTTCTAGTCTCAACTAAAAAGTCCTTAGTCCCTAAAAAGTCCCTCCCTATTTGTTTTCAGAGACTAAAAAGTCCATAGTCCCTTCCTAGAGGTTATTAAATGACCATGTTGCCCCTAGTATATAGAAAAATAACAATCAAACAACACCATGGGGTGGCGGGCCAATGGATGCATGGAGGGGCATTGTTGGAAAAGTCCCAAAAAGTTCCAAAAAGACTCTCCATGAGAGTCTTCTTCATTTAGTCCCAAATGCCTAGTTTAGTCCCTAAAAAGTCTCTCTCGTTTGGTAAAAAAGTCTCTAAGAGGGACTTTTTCTAGTCCCTACATAAAAAAGTCCCCGGAAACAAACACCCCCTTAGCTTGCCTCGCTATTAAAGTATGCCTGTCACACATGCTTAGCCAAAAGCGTTAGGGCCAGGCACCGCGCGCCAAGGCACGCTGCAGGTCTAGTAGCTTAATCAAGAAGTCAAAAATTTGAACCGTGGGAGAAGCCAATTACGACGCCATTCTCTTCCTCTAAGAGCATCTATATTAGACTTGGCGAATCTGACCCCTCAAACACCCACGATATGTCACGGATAGTGACTGATCACGTATGAAATATTCCATTATACAACCGGATACCTCAAATTGGAAATTTGAAATCCATATTATTACATGCAACGTAAACCGATCTTTAAGCGAAACTCGTCCAGCTCCGACGTGTCCATGTCGGACGGCTGGTTGTGCTCTCCAAAGTGTTGATCCGGTCGCCGGCGACGTTGAGTAGGACATGGGACACGAGCCGACGCTCATGGACTCAAGGTGCCGCCATCTCCCATGCCCTACTCTTCCTCGTCGGAGCCCGGAACCTTGACGGTGCCGGTGGACATCGGACCGATGATGGATCCGTCCTGGGATGAGCCAGCGACATCCACCATGACACGGTTGCGGCGTGCGGGGTTGCTGGCAATTCATCGGGTTGCCGGAGAATGTGAATCCGCCTCTCCAACGTCCATCGCCGCGAGGGCTGCCGCCGTCTCCTGCGCCCATTGCCTCACACGACGGGTACGCCATGCCATATTAGCGTCCGACGACATCCATGTGTTCCCCTCCTGCTCGGTGCGCCAACATAGGGGTTGCGCGTCCGCCACAACGTTCAGACGCCAGACGGACCGCACCGCCTCTGGTGAGACATTGGTGGCACACCCCGCGGCGGATCCATGTGTCATTTGAGCGGACGCAGAGGATTCCCAACGCAAGGAGTCTGACTGCTGTCGTCGGGTTGCCTCCTCCCGGGAGTGGCGGAGCGCAAGTCGGACGGTCATCTCCTCCTCCGGGCTGCGTGGGATGAGCTCGAAATCGACAGATCTAGAGGTGTAGGACTGGTATTAAGAAATGGAATCCATGGCCCCTTACATTTCGTCAAAACGTGAAGGTACTTATATTATAAATCTCGCTCCCCGCCATACCGGAGAAGGCCGTAGATCTCCGGACGGGAGCTTGGGTGGAGAAGGGGAGTGGAGTGAAGTGGCTAGGATTTGGCTTGGGCAGAGGATGGTGAGGAATATGTATGGGGTCGGATGGGCTAGCTTGGCCGGGTCCGATGTGACGGACGCGCCCGAGAGCCCCATATTAAAAAAAAAAAAGAACCTCATAGTTGATTTGAATATGAGGGGTGCCGGACCGATCGTTTGAGTCTCGTTTGAGACGTCCATCTGAATCGATTTTTTGTATCGGTTAATGTCCGCCTGGGCGTATTGAGGCGGGTTTAGGCCGCCGAGCCATAGATGCTCTAAGGTATCGTGCACCGGGAGTATCTAAACATATACTCGATGTTATTAGATATAGCTTATTATACCATATGACGTATGTGGTGAGCACCTTCAAGCGATCAAGATATAGCTTAATCCCGTTCAATTGTGTGATAGCTGGGCTAACCCAGGCGGAATGTAGACGATGGCCTCTTGTAGTCTTGTGTTCTAGGGCGTTGCGCCCTCGCCCGCGTGGCGCCTTCGCTACTAGAGCAGCAGCGAGACGACGACGACGACGGACCTGCCACCTCTCGGCTTCGCCCTTAGCAGCGTCGGTCCTGCCAGCCACCTCTCGGCCTCCTTTGTCGCCCGGTGTCGTCGTTCGTCATAGAATGGCCGGCCTGAAGCGAGCCGGTCTAACCTGCACGCCGAGGCCGAGTTGGTCTGTCTCGGCGCCCTAGAATGTGGAGCTGCCGTTGAGGCGGGACGGTGTGGCACGCCCCCAAGTTACGAGCGGTGAGGAGCAAACGGGCACCTGGACGCGGTGTCGGTCGGCCTTGGCGTCCTCAGGGGTTTCTCAACAACAACAAATTGTATTTGTGTAGCACTACCTGCTCAGGCCCCCTTTTATTTGAAGGAATTTCATAAGAATTCTAGAAGATAAGATTCTTATAGAATATTTTCTTTAAAGCTTTTTGGTTCATAGGAATGGATTCATATTCCTACATAGAATTGGTTTCTATCCTTCACATTTTATAGGAAAATAAAAATGAGCCTAGATTCAATGTAAAAATTTCTTTGGTGTTAATCAAATGACATCTTATTTACTATTCCTATTCATAAGATTTGAGATACATGTCATCTCATTTCCTACCAGATTTCTATTCCTACAATAATCCTATCCTATAAATTAAAAGAGGCCTGAATCTCTGATGGACGTGCAACGTGCAGACTGCACGGAGACACATACGCTGATACGGCCCCCTAGCCATATATCCGATGCGATTGGCGTCCCGATCATGGCCATGCCATACCACTCGCACACATCGGGATCTAAGACCAACTCCACCGCACGACCCCATCCTATCTGGCCCCGTCTGTTTGAGGTAAAATGGACAAACGAAGCGGCCCAACGCGCGACGGTCCGGACCCATCTGGTCCGTTTTGTGTTCGGACCGACCCATTTCAAGTGCATCTTTGCGTCGGGTTTGGGTCGCCGCGGACACCGAACGGACGCGCCGCTCGTCCGCGTCTGGCCACGTGGCGGGGCGGCCACCTACCTCCCGCCAGCCAACATCAATGCGCACGAGTGGTAGACCCCACCTGTCATCGGCCCAGTGGAAGGTCACCGTCCTTCTTAAATGAGGAACCCGTGGACCGGTCGTCGTCCACACTGCCCCACTCCATCCAGCGGCCTCCTCGAAACCCGACCGCGCTAAACCCTAGCCCTCTCCCTTGTCGAGCTCGCCGGC
The DNA here is from genome assembly GCF_018294505.1 of Triticum aestivum. Taxonomy (NCBI): domain Eukaryota; kingdom Viridiplantae; phylum Streptophyta; class Magnoliopsida; order Poales; family Poaceae; genus Triticum; species Triticum aestivum. The sequence continues at coordinate 151,400,945 of NC_057803.1, read as the reverse complement.
CGGCCACCCTCGACGCCATGGGCTTCTGGAACCGTAAGGGGAAGCACGACCGCGAGGCCGGCTCCTCGTCAGGGCGCCACGCCGGCTCCGGGAAGAAGGAGGCCGCATCACCACCATGCCGGGCCCCCGCGCCGACGGCTTTCTCCATTGCCCCCATGTCCGTCGGCGAGCGCGACCGGCACTACGTTCGTGCGTCGGTGTGCCGCCGTTATTGGAAGACGAGGACGCCGCTCTAGGCCCTGGAGCGACGTCCATCTCCACAATAACTGGCATCTCTCCGCCGACCGGGTCCCGATCCCGCCGGTCCCGACGAGCGGCATTGCGCGCGACAAGGAGATCGAGCGCCGCCGCCGCCTCCTCCCCGACGACCTCTTCTTCGACCCCAGGTACGTCCCCGACTCCGGGCTCTGGGACACCTGGTTTCATGACGAGCACGACACCAGGCGCGTGTCTTTTTCGCCGGCACCTCGATGGGGCCGCGGCGGCCACGACAGGAGCACGCAGCGCCTGCTTCCCAGGAGCGCGGGCGTAGGCGGGTGCGCGGTGTCACGCCCATGCAGTCGCCTTCGCCGTCTCCATCACCACCACCACCTCCTCACATGACGGAGGAGGATGAGGCCCGTCTCATGGCGCGTGTCATGGAGGACTCCATGTACACGCACGATGAGCGGCAATGGGAGGGCCTGGAGGAGATGACGGCCCGCTCCGCTGCCGGCGAGGTAGCCATCCCCGAGGAGGAGGCGATGGAGGAGGAGCCGGTGGCCGCGTTCCACCCGGGTCTGCTGGGCCAGGGGTGGGGCTGGTCCTGCACTGCACCGGAGATGGCCGCCGCCGTGGGCGTGTACTAGTGCGCCACTCCGCCGCGGTCACCGGAGCGGGAGGCGTCGCCACGGGAGGAGGTCGTGCAGGCACCTCCTGTCGTCCAGCCCGCCCCCGTCTACCACGCACCGCCGGCCCACCTCTGGACGCCGCCGGCCTACGTGGACCTCGTCAGCGACGACGACGACGCCGGCGGGCACTGAAGACGGCGACGACGACGGCATCGACGGGCACGGGCAGGAGTGCGCTGGCGGCGGCCATTTTTTTTTCTTTTTTATGTTTAATTATGTCAAGTTGGACGTGAAATTGGGCCGTTTTGTGGCCGTGGCGACCCTAACTAAATTTTATGTTTATTAAACTACACTTATTTAATTTTTTTAGTCATTTTATTTACGTTTTTCTATTTTTTAAATCATGTCCAACACGAACGTGATTTGGGATGCGGCCGTGCGGTAGGCGCACGTACGACTCAACAGACAAGACCGGACACGGCCGAACCCATCGTCGCCCCAAAAGAACAAAATCCGGCCAAACCGGATGTCGGTTTAGGGTCGCGCGGTGAAGTTGGCCTAAGGTAGGAGTAGCCAGTACTCCATTTCTTCACCTGGCCCACTCGAGAGGCCGGGCTGCATGGATCGCACGCCTCCCCATGCTTTATCTCGCTAATTATAGTAAGACAGTTGCCAACTTGCCATGATGATGAAGACCCCACGTCGCCGACGACCAGAGTAGTGGTTGTTTAGCCTAACCGGGAGACCTGTTTCCCGGCAAACCATCAGATTCAGAAAGAACCCGAGTATTATAGTCAATCATGCTCTCGATCGCTTTCCTAACCCCAACGATTTTATTACTCCTATTAGCGTCGGGCTATTTTAATCACACAAGGTGACAAGGACGTGTGATCCTGTTCAGGCAAACGATCTGAACAATGGTTGGCTCTTCGCTACGGCCCACAGAAACACGAGTCTGTTTGCTTTTTCGACGCATCTTTATCAAGACAGGTATAAACATGTGGGCCTTTGTACTGGTTATCACTCCAGCTCTGAGGGACACAGGGTAGATTTGCTTGGTAGTAAAACCTGACGAAGCACGGTGGATTTGTTTCGAGAATACTGTACGAGCTGCTGTACCAAATTAACTCGATGGATGTAGTCCAGCACATCTGACGTGGTCTATCTAATCTTGCCGCTGGAACTTCGTGCTCGTGCCCTTTCGCCTGAAACCAGTGCCGACACCACCAAATAATCCATGTCTCAGACAGTATCAACGCCAGCCAGTACCAGAATGAACGAGCGAGGATAGACTGGATTTCTTTAAAGCTTTTTGGTTCATATGAATGGATTCATATTCCTACATAGAATTGGTTTCTATCCTTCACATTTTATAGGAAAATAAAAATAAGCCTAGATTCAATGTAAAAATTTCTTTGGTGTTAATCAAATGACATCTTATTTTCTATTCCTATTCATAGAATTTGAGATACATGTCATCTCATTTCCTACCAGATTTCTATTCCTACAATAATCCTATCCTATAAATTAAAAGAGGCCTGAATCTCTGATGGACGTGCAACGTGCAGACTGCACGGAGACCCATACGCTGATACGGCCCCCTAGCCATATATCCGATGCGATTGGCGTCCCGATCATGGCCATGCCATACCACTCGCACACATCGGGATCTAAGACCAACTCCACCGCACGACCCCATCCTATCTGGCCCCGTCTGTTTGAGGTAAAATGGAAAAACGAAGCGGCCCAACGCGCGACGGTCCGGACCCATCTGGTCCGTTTTGTGTTCGGACCGACCCATTTCAAGCGCATCTTTGCGTCGGGTTTGGGTCGCCGCGGACACCGAACGGACGCGCCGCTCGTCCGCGTCTGGCCACGTGGCGGGGCGGCCACCTACCTCCCGCCAGCCAACATCAATGCGCACGAGTGGTAGACCCCACCTGTCATCGGCCCAGTGGAAGGTCACCGTCCTTCTTAAATGAGGAACCCGTGGACCGGTCGTCGTCCACACTGCCCCACTCCATCCAGCGGCCTCCTCGAAACCCGACCGCGCTAAACCCTAGCCCTCTCCCTTGTCGAGCTCGCCGGCCGGCCACCCTCGACGCCATGGGCTTCTGGAACCGTAAGGGGAACCACGACCGCGAGGCCGGCTCCTCGTCAGGGCGCCACGCCGGCTCCGGGAAGAAGGAGGCCGCATCACCACCATGCCGGGCCCCCGCGCCGACGGCTTTCTCCATTGCCCCCACGTCCGTCGGCGAGCGCGACCAGCACTACGTTCGTGCGTCGGTGTGCCGCCGTTATTGAAAGACGAGGACGCCGCTCTAGGCCCTGGAGCGACGTCCATCTCCACAATAACTGGCATCTCTCCGCCGACCGGGTCCCGATCCCGCCGGTCCCGACGAGCGGCATTGCGCGCGACAAGGAGATCGAGCGCCGCCGCCGCCTCCTCCCCGACGACCTCTTCTTCGACCCCAGGTACGTCCCCGACTCCGGGCTCTGGGACACCTGGTTTCATGACGAGCACGACACCAGGCGCGTGTCTTTTTCGCCGGCACCTCGATGGGGCCGCGGCGGCCACGACAGGAGCACGCAGCGCCTGCTTCCCAGGAGCGCGGGCGTAGGCGGGTGCGCGGTGTCACGCCCATGCAGTCGCCTTCGCCGTCTCCATCACCACCACCACCTCCTCGCATGACGGAGGAGGATGAGGCCCGTCTCATGGCGCGTGTCATGGAGGACTCCATGTACACGCACGATGAGCGGCAATGGGAGGGCCTGGAGGAGATGACGGCCCGCTCCGCTGCCGGCGAGGTAGCCATCCCCGAGGAGGAGGCGATGGAGGAGGAGCCGGTGGCCGCGTTCCACCCGGGTCTGCTGGGCCAGGGGTGGGGCTGGTCCTGCACTGCACCGGAGATGGCCGCCGCCGTGGGCGTGTACTAGTGCGCCACTCCGCCGGGGTCACCGGGGCGGGAGGCGTCGCCACGGGAGGAGGTCGTGCAGGCACCTCCTGTCGTCCAGCCCGCCCCCGTCTACCACGCACCGCCGGCCCACCTCTGCACGCCGCCGGCCTACGTGGACCTCGTCAGCGACGACGACGACGCCGGCGGGCACTGAAGACGGCGACGACGACGGCATCGACGGGCACGGGCAGGAGTGCGCTGGCGGCGGCCGTTTTTTTTTCTTTTTTATGTTTAATTATGTCAAGTTGGACGTGAAATTGGGCCGTTTTATGGCCGTGGCGACCCTAACTAAGTTTTATGTTTATTAAACTACACTTATTTAATTTTTTTAGTCATTTTATTTACGTTTTTCTATTTTTTAAATCATGTCCAACACGAACGTGATTTGGGATGCGGCCGTGCGGTAGGCGCACGTACAACTCAACAGACAAGACCGGACACGGCCGAACCCATCGTCGCCCCAAAAGGACAAAATCCGGCCAAACCGGATGTCCGTTTAGGGTCGCGCGGTGGAGTTGGCCTAAGGTAGGAGTAGCCAGTACTCCATTTCTTCACCTGGCCCACTCGAGAGGCCGGGCTGCATGGATCGCACGCCTCCCCATGCTTTATCTCGCTAATTATAGTAAGACAGTTGCCAACTTGCCATGATGATGAAGACCCCACGTCGCCGACGACCAGAGTAGTGGTTGTTTAGCCTAACCGGGAGACCTGTTTCCCGGCAAACCATCAGATTCAGAAAGAACCCGAGTATTATAGTCAATCATGCTCTCGATCGCTTTCCTAACCCCAACGATTTTATTACTCCTATTAGCGTCGGGCTATTTTAATCACACAAGGTGACAAGGACGTGTGATCCTGTTCAGGCAAACGATCTGAACAATGGTTGGCTCTTCGCTACGGCCCACAGAAACACGAGTCTGTTTGCTTTTTCGACGCATCTTTATCAAGACAGGTATAAACATGTGGGCCTTTGTACTGGTTATCACTCCAGCTCTGAGGGACACAGGGTAGATTTGCTTGGTAGTAAAACCTGACGAAGCACGGTGGATTTGTTTCGAGAATACTGTACGAGCTGCTGTACCAAATTAACTCGATGGATGTAGTCCAGCACATCTGACGTGGTCTATCTAATCTTGCCGCTGGAACTTCGTGCTCGTGCCCTTTCGCCTGAAACCAGTGCCGGCACCACCAAATAATCCATGTCTCAGACAGTATCAACGCCAGCCAGTACCAGAATGAACGAGCGAGGATAGACTGGATGGCTTCTGCATAGTACAATCCTGAGCCCATCTGATCAAGATTCCACGTGCAGTCAGGACAGTTCTACACCGCTGTCGAAATCCTGCGAGAATCCTTTCTGCGTGAGGACGAACCAGCAAAGGCATCGATTATGCGGGCACATTGCAATGTAACTTGCCTTTTGAAAAAACAACGATGCAGCAAAAAGATTCTGGTGTTTGTTAAGACGTTGCTGTCCCGAAAGATTGCAACACGATGTCTCAAAGTTATTTAGAAGTCGACCTGGTTGGAAAGTTAGAGCTTCTCAAGCGTTTATTTCTGGATCTTACCAAAGCTCCTTGTAATTGCCTAGTTTTTGTACATCTATAGAAAACGTGCGCATATCTCTTGTTCCAAATATTTCAGGTCATGAGCATGGTCAGAGAGACCATCGAATTTGGCAGCATTTGGGGCCAACATCATCGTCCACCAAAATCTAATACTTCTCTCGTCGGACCAAACAGATAAGTCTAAGGCCGTTAGCCCAAGCCAGACCTTGACTAGCCTCCAAATCGAGACTCTCTATGTGACGCTCTTTGTGGCAAATAGCCACCCTCTCGCACAAGGCTCGCCTTCCGGCCCATTGGCTATAGTTTTTGGGTGACGGTAGCGATCTTGCACTGCAGCGGACCGAAAGGCATTGAGCAAACCGATAAAGCCTGTATCGAATTGGAAAAGGCACGTATAGTGAACCAAAAACAATATAACACCTCTTTTTTTGGTCACTTATTTTTAAAATAAAGTTCTAAATAATTTTTGTAAACATGAATGCTTTTAGGAAACATGAACTCATTTTTTTTAAATGAAATTCTACACACAAACATTTTTTGAAAACCTGGGCATTTTTCAAAATTTGAACATTTTCTGAAAAAAGTCTCTGGATAGTTTTTAAAATACAAACAATTTTTGAAAGAGCAAACAATTTTGAAAAGAATTATTTTTTTAAAACAGTGAATAATTTGAAATTCTAAAGATTTTTTGAAGATTTCTAAATATTTTTCGAAACCGGAGCATTTTTTAATTTATGTACAAATTTGAAAAAAGGATTTTTTTAATGTTGTACATTTCTTTAAAGTTCCATTTTTTAAAACATGAAGTTTTTTCAATTTATGATTCTTTTTTGAAAAACGAGAATATTTCTTGAAAGCACATTTCTTTTAAGTGTACATCACATAATTTTTTATTTTATGAACTAAATTTTAAAAACAGAAAAGTTTTTTGAAATTTGACAAAAGCGAACATGTTTTAAATTTCAAACAATATTTGAAATTCCCAAACATTATTTGACAAGAAAAAGAAACTTGAAAAAGGAAAATAAAATAAAATATATAAAAAACAAAAAAGCCAGAAAACTAGTCAAAAACTTGGTTTGCGGACCCTCTCGAAAGTTTCCAAAACCAATCAAGAACCTTCTAGAAGGCTCCCAAAACCGGTTTCTATAGGATACACGCACCGCTCACTGCTGAATGGCTCAGCCTAGTTCAATCGCTCACTTGATCGCGTGGGCGCAATGGCAACAATTTGTCGCAATGAGTGTCTGCTAGGAAATTCTCTCCATATCCACTAAGTGTAGCGGCAGCCAAATAAAAGATGTTCGGCTGTATTATTTTCCCTTTACAGAGACGGCAAGGCGAATAGTTTACTCAACCTCTTCTAGCCAGACGATTCATGGTCCAGACTCTGCTTTGTATGGAAGCAAAGAGAAAAGGTTAACCCTTGGAGGCAAGGTTGTCAGTATCATGATTCTTGAATCGGATTGGAGCTCTCGTGGTAGGATTGCAAATGGTAGAATCTTAGCTATCAGGATCGTAGAAACATAGATTCTATGAACATAAGTCATAGAATCAGATGGGTTAGTTTGGATCATAAAGTTGTAGAATCATACAACAGAATCGCAATTTCGACAACCTTGCTTGAAGGGGCTCAGACCTTTCGAATGGTCATGTTCACCGAAGTTAGCGTGGCTCCAAAAACTTGTCCTTTGTATGCTGACTTTGTCTAATGTATCCCACTAGATGTGAAGTTGCAAGAAATGGTGCCCTCCACCTCATCCTCAATCTAGAATTTAGAGAGCATAGATCATAGGTCAATGTATTGATGAATGTGCACCATAGAGAAAACTGCATTGAGCTTGATCTCTCGAATACAATCATTGCCTACCAAGGCCTATTGGACTATCCACTTCTACCTTTTGGAGGCTGCAAAAACAAGAGGGGTGATATCCAACAACCTCCTACCATCCAACCACGACGAGTCCCGAAAAGGCATCTTGGCTCCATTGCCAACAGAGATGGTCGTGTAAGCATACAAAAGCTCGCCACATGGGTTTTTGGTTCCAATCCACAACTTGGAGATGTTGGTCCACTCAAACCAAAGCCATCTCAGACGTAGAGCCCTGACAAATTTATACTAGTGAAGTGCGCTGAGACCCCACAAGACCTTAAATCTTGGCGCGGAGCACCCTACGATCATCCTCATGGACATGCCACCGACTCTCCAAGTACCAAGTGGACCGATGACAAGAGCACGGGTAAGAGCTATCGAAACTTAGGTTACCTCTCTCTTTGTTGAGTTTCCCTTTGATTCGCTTAAGACATGGCTACTACCTCAGTTGGAGATATTATGCATCCTTAATTAGGAACCAAGAGGACGACCATGGAGCAGCCAAGGACCAAGGCCAAGCTTGGATGGAAGCAAAACAAGAAGGAGGAGAGGAGAAGTGTCGGTGCCTACAGATGGTCGTATGTTCGGGGGCCTAACCAAATGATCGAGACTCAGCGAGAAAAGAAGGGGCCATGACTAAGTGACCAGACCAGGTGTCCGGGCGCAGGCAAGTCATCTAGGCAGCCACCCGGATCATCCGGGCATCAGCCGGACCATCTGGGCAGATACCTAGACCATCCAACTACACCACCAGGAGACACCCAAGACTAGCCACAAAGACGGATCGTCCGGGACCTAGCCCGGATCATCCAGAAGATACCCGGTAATCCGGACTGCGTCCCAGACCTCCGACATACCGCCAGCTGCTACAAACCAATCGGACCATCCGGGTATCTACCTAGATCATTCGGTTGATGCTTGAATCATCCAGGTACCTACTAGATCGTCCGGCTTTGCCTGCGCGCAAGTAGGCCCAGGTGGCCATGTACCCCTAATTGTACTAGCACTATAAATTGATGAACGTCACCTTTATTCTAGGTTTAGCAAAGCATATTGAACTGGATCTTGAGAGAGCTTTGCTCATCTATCACCACTTGGAGTTCAAGGCCTCCTAGAAGAAGATCCCCAGGTGGATATCAAGGACTCCTCCCTTAAGGTTGGAGAAGACTACCCTACAAGACCTTGGTTCCTCTAAGGATTGGGAAGAGCTACCTTTTTGCTATTTTCTTTGGTTGATTGTGGATCTACGTTCTTGTATGGATTTGTGAGATAGTGGATGTGTATCTTGGTTCTTGCGGGGAGATTCTTCTTGTTCTTGTGTTCTTGTGTGTTCATCCTGATTTCCCCTCCAAGAGTAGAAAGATCTCGAATCTAGGGTTCCACCCTACACCATCTTGGGTTACGGCAAGGTTGATTCACATCTTGGAGTCCCACCCCCTCATTTGCTAGCCTATTTTTGTTGCTTTTGTCCTAATTCTAAAATGCCCATAAAAATAGCCCTGCATTTTTTTTGCATTTTGTTGGTTCTTATGAGATCTTGTGGATTTGGATCCCTGATTTTTTGTTTGGCAAGTGGATCTAGCCTCCCCTCACACTCCCACCACTTATTCCCCACGAAATTAACCACGGAAATTTTCTTCCCCCAATTTTTGAGTTCATCCACTACTGCAGGATGCTGCTAACGTGGCACTACGATCAGCGATCCTTTGATGAAACGGTGTGTGATGCATTAATCGCAAATGGTGATGTATAAAACTGTCAAAAATATGCAAAACGTTTGTGATGGCTGATACAACAAACACAGTTCTGATTTTAGTTGCATGTGCGATGGGTGGCATATGGTTGATCCATATGAACTGTTTGCGATGAGACAGCACAACAGACACGGGCAACCATATCAAGGTGTGTGTGATATACAACATAGAGTTTGCTCCGATGAAATGTTTGCTATTAGGGAAGGCAACAGAAACGGTTAACCAGATCAAGGTGTGCGTGTTATATGGCATACGGTTCACTCGGACAAACTATTTTTGATTAGCGAACACAACAGAAATGGTTCATCCAGATCAAGGTGTGTACAATGGAGGGTATACAGTTTATTCTGATAAACTGTTTGTGTTGAGACAAGAGAACAGAAATGTTTTGTGTAAACAAGATTTGTGTGACACGCGGCAAACATCCAATTACATAGGTGGCTAGTACACACATGACATTTCAGCACACCAAAGTAAACTATTACATGCATAACTAACTAGTATAAACAATCATCTGATCATCATCTACTTCTTCTTGTGATGCTTGCCGCCACTTCTCCACTAGGATAAATGGAAGAATATTCTTTACTGTGGATAGTGTGCTCTGTTGGGCACATAAGTATATGGATCATAGCCTTGGGCGAGCAATGTGCACGCACGTGTCAAGCTAGCTCGATGTTCCTTCTATGCTAAGTTTCTATTAATTGTGTTGGAAATATGCCCTAGAGGCAATAATAAAAGCACTATTATTATATTTATTTGTTCATGATAATTGTCTTTATTCATGCTATAATTGTATTATCCGGAAATCGTAATACATGTGTGAATAACAGACACCAACATGTCCCTAGTAAGCCTCTAGTTGACTAGCTCGTTGATCAATAGATAGTCATGGTTTCCTGGCTATGGACATTGGATGTCATTGATAACGGGATCACATCATTAGGATAATGATGTGATGGACAAGACCCAATCCTAAGCATAGCGTGAGATCGTGTAGTTCGTTTGCTACAGCTTTTCTAATGTCAAGTATCTTTTCCTTTGACCATGAGATCGTGTAACTCCCGGATACCGTAGGAGTGCTTTGGGTGTATCAAACGTCACAACGTAACTGGGTGACTATAAAGGTGCATTACAGGTATCTCCGAAAGTGTCTGTTGGGTTGACACGGATCGAGACTGGGATTTGTCACTCCGTATGACGGAGAGATATCACTTGGCCCACTCGGTAATGCATCATCATAATGAGCTCAAAGTGACCAAGTGTCTGGTCACGGGATCATGCATTACGGTACGAGTAAAGTGACTTGCCGGTAACGAGATTGAACGAGGTATTGGGATACTGACGATCGGATCTCGGGCAAGTAACATATCGATTGACAAAGGGAATTGCATACGGGGTTGATTAAATCCTCGACATCGTGGTTCATCCGATGAGATCATCGTGGATCATGTGGGAGCCAACATGGGTATCCAGATCCCGCTGTTGGTTATTGACCGGAGAGCGATCTCGGTCATGTCTACATGTCTCCCGAACCCGTAGGGTCTACACACTTAAGGTTCAGTGACGCTAGGGTTGTAGGGATATGTATATGCAGTAACCCGAATGTTGTTCGGAGTCCCGGATGAGATCCCGGACGTCACGAGGAGTTCCGGAATGGTCCAGAGGTAAAGATTTATATATGGGAAGTCCTGTTTCGGGCATCGGGACAAGTTTCGGGGTTATCGGTATTGTACCGGGACCACCGGAAGGGTCCCAGGGGTCCACCAGGTGGGTCCACCTGTCCCGGGGGGGGGCACATGGGCTGTAGGGGGTGCGCCTTGGCCTACATGGGCCAAGGGCACCAGCCCCACATAGGCCCATGCGCCTAGGGTTTGAGGGGAGAAGAGTCCTAGGAGGGGAAGGCACCTCCTAGGTGCCTTGGGGGGAGGGAAACCCCCCTTGGCCGCCGCCCCCCTAGGAGATTGGATCTCCTAGGGCCGGCCACCCCCCCCTTTGGCCCTCCTATATATAGTGCGGGAAAGGAGGGACTTCACACCTTGGCCTTTGGTTGCCTCCTTCTCCCTCTCCAACACCTCCTCCTCCTCCATAGTGCTTGGCGTAGCCCTGCCGGAGTACTGCAGCTCCATCAACATCACGCCGTCGTGCTGCTGCTGGTGCCATCTCCCTCAACCTCTCCTCCCCCCTTGCTAGATCAAGAAGGAGGAGACGTGGCTGTTCCGTACGTGTGTTGAACGCGGAGGTGCCGTCCGTTCGGTGCTAGGATCTCCGGTGATTTGGATCACGTCGTGTTCGACTACATCATCCCCGTTCTTTGAACGCTTCCGCTCGTGATCTACAAGGTATGTAGATGCATCTAATCACTCGTTGCTAGATGAACTCATAGATGGATCTTGGTGAAACCGTAGGAAATTTTTTGTTTTCTGCAACGTTCCCCAACAGTGGCATCATGAGCTAGGTCTATGCGTAGTTCTTCTTGCACGAGTAGAACACAATTTGTTGTGGGCGTAGATTTGTCAACTTTCTTGCCGCTACTAGTCTTATCTTGCTTCAGCGGTATTGTGGGATGAAGCGGCCTGGACCAACCTTACACGTACGCTTACGTGAGACCGGTTCCACCGACTAACATGCACTAGTTGCATAAGGTGGCTGGCGGGTGTCTGTCTCTCCTACTCTAGTTGAAGCGGATTCGATGAAAAGGGTCCTTATGAAGGGTAAATAGAAGTTGACAAATCACGTTGTGGCTTTCACGTAGGTAAGAAAACGTTCTTGCTAGAACCCTACTTCAGCCACGTAAAACTTGCAACAACAATTAGAGAACGTCTAACTTGTTTTTGCAGCAAGTGCTTTGTGATATGATATGGCCAAAGTTGTGATGAATGATGAATGATCTATATGTCATGTATGAGATGTTCATGCTATTGTAATAGGAATCACGACTTGCATGTCGATGAGTATGACAACCGGCAGGAGCCATAGGAGTTGTCTTTATTTTTTGTATGACCTGCGTGTCATTGAAGAATGCCATGTAAACTACTTTACTTTATTACTAAACGCGTTAGTCATAGAAGTAGAAGTAGTCGTTGGCGTGACAACTTCATGAAGACACGATGATGGAGATCATGGTGTCATGCCGGTGACAAGATGATCATGGAGCCCCGAAGATGAAGATCAAAGGAGCTATATGATATTGGCCATATCATGTCACTACTTTATATAATTGCATGTGATGTTTATTATGTTTTATGCATCTTGTTTACTTAGGACGACGGTAGTAAATAAGATGATCCCTTACAACAATTTCAAGAAGTGTTCTCCCCTAACTGTGCACCGTTGCTAAAGTTCGTCGTTTCGAAGCACCACGTGATGATCGGGTGTGATAGATCCTTACGTTCACATACAACGGGTGTAAGACAGTTTTACACAGCGAAAACACTTAGGGTTAACTTGACGAGCCTAGCATGTACAGACATGGCCTCGGAACACGGAGACCGAAAGGTCGAACACGAGCCGTATGGAAGATACGATCAACATGAGAATGTTCACCGACGATGACTAGTCCGTCTCACGTGATGATCGGACACGGCCTAGTCGACTCGGATCGTGTAACACTTAGATGACCAAAGGGATGTCAAATCTGAGTGGGAGTTCATTATAATTTGATTAGATGAACTTAATTATCATGAACTTAGTCTAAATATTTTACAATATGTCTTGTAGATCAAATGGCCAACGTAGTCCTCAACTTCAACGCGTTCCTAGAGAAAACCAAGCTGAAAGACGATGGCAGCAACTATACGGACTGGGTCCGGAACCTAAGGATCATCCTTATAGCTGCCAAGAAAGATTATGTCCTACAAGCACCGCTAGGTGACGCACCTGTCCTCCTTGCAGAACAAGACGTTATGAACGCTTGGCAGGCACGTTCCGATGACTACTCCCTCATTCAGTGCGGCATGCTTTACAGCTTAGAGCCGGGGCTCCAAAAGCGTTTTGAGAGACATGGAGCATATGAGATGTTCGAAGAGCTGAAAATGGTTTTCCAAGCTCATGCCCGGGTTGAGAGATATGAAGTCTCCGACAAATTCTTCAGCTGTAAGATGGAGGAAAATAGTTCTGTCAGTGAGCACATACTCACTATGTCTGGGTTACATAACGCTTGACTCAGCTGGGAGTTAATCTCCCGGATGATGCGGTCATTGACAGAATCCTCCAGTTGCTTCCACCAAGCTACAAGAGCTTTGTGATGAACTTCAATATGCAGGGGATGGAAAAGACCATTCCTGAAGTATTTGCTATGCTGAAATCAGCAGAGGTAGAAGTCAAGAAGGAACATCAAGTGTTGATGGTCAATAAAACCACTAAGTTCAAGAAGGGCAAGGGTAAAAAGAACTTCAAGAAGGACGGCAAGGTAGTTGCCGCGCCCAGCAAGCAAGCTGCCGGGAAGAAGCCAAAGAATGGACCCAAGCCCGAGACTGAGTGCTTTTATTGCAAGGAAAGTGGTCACTGGAAGCGGAACTGCCCCAAATACTTAGCGGACAAGAAGGCCGGCAAAACCAAAGGTATATTTGATATACATGTAATTGATGTGTACCTTACCAGTAATCATAGTGACTCCTGGGTATTTGATACCGATGCCGTTGCTCATATTTGTAACACACAGCAGGAGCTGCGGAATAAACGGAGACTGGCGAAGGACGAGGTGACGATGCGCGTCGGGAATGGTTCCAAGGTCGATGTGATCGTCGTCGGCACGCTACCTCTACATTTACCTACGGGATTAGTTTTGAACCTCAATAATTGTTATTTTGTGCCAAGTTTGAGCATGAACATTGTATCAGGATCTCGTTTAATTCGAGATGGCTACTCATTTAAATCCGAGAATAATGGTTGTTCTATTTATATGAGAGATATGTTTTATGGTCATGCTCCGATGGTGAATGGTTTATTCTTTATGAATCTCGAGCGTAATGCTACACATATTCATAGTGTAAGTACCAAAAGATGTAAGATTGATAGTGATAGTCCCACATACTTGTGGCACTGCCGCCTTGGTCACATAGGTGTCAAACGCATGAAGAAGCTCCATGCTGATGGACTTTTAGAGTCTCTTGATTACGAATCATTTGACACGTGCGAACCATGCCTCATGGTAAAATGACCAAGACTCCATTCTCAGGAACAATGGAGCGAGCAACCAACTTATTGGAAATCATACATACTGATGTGTGCGGTCCAATGAGTGTTGAGGCTCGCGGTGGCTATCATTATGTTCTCACCCTCACTGATGACTTGAGTAGATATGGGTATGTCTACTTAATGAAACACAAGTCTGAGACCTTTGAAAAGTTCAAGGAATTTCAGAGTGAAGTTGAGAATCAACGTGACAGGAAAATCAAGTTTCTACGATCAGATCGTGGAGGAGAATACTTGAGTCACGAGTTTGGTACACACTTAAGAAAATGTGGAATAGTTTCACAACTCACGCCTCCTGGAACACCTCAGCGTAATGGTGTGTCTGAACGTCGTAATCGCACTCTATTAGATATGGTACGATCTATGATGTCTCTTGCCGATTTACCACTATCTTTTTGGGGCTATGCTTTAGAGACTGCCGCATTCACTTTAAATAGGGCACCGTCGAAATCCGTTGAGACGACACCGTATGAATTGTGGTTTGGGAAGAAACCTAAGCTGTCGTTTCTAAAAGTTTGGGGATGCGATGCTTATGTCAGGAAACTTCAACCTGAAAAGCTCGAACCCAAATCGGAAAAATGCGTCTTCATAGGATACCCTAAAGAAACTGTTGGGTATATCTTCTACTTCAGATCCGAAGGCAAGATCTTTGTTGCCAAGAATGGGTCCTTTCTGGAGAAAGAGTTTCTCTCGAAAGAAGTAAGTGGGAGGAAAGTAGAGCTTGATGAAGTATTACCTCCTGAACCGGAAAATGGCGCAACTCAAGAAAATGTTCCTGAGGTGCCTGCACCGGCTAGAGAGGAAGTTAATGATAATGATCGAGATACTTCTGATCAAGCTCCTACTGAAATTTGAAGGTCCACAAGGACACGTTCCACACCAGAGTGGTACGGCAACCCTGTCTTGGAAATCATGTTGTTAGACAACAGTGAACCTTCGAACTATGAAGAAGCGATGGCGGGCCCGGATTCCGACAAATGGCTAGAAGCCATGAAATCCGAGATAGGATCCATGTATGAAAACGAAGTATGGACTTTGACTGACTTGCCCGTAGAACGATGAGCCATGGAAAATAAATGGATCTTTAAGAAGAAGACAGACGCGGATGGTAATGTGACCATCTATAAAACTCGGCTTGTCGCTAAGGGTTATCGACAAGTTCAAGGGGTTGACTACAATGAGACTTTCTCACCGGTAGTGAAGCTGAAGTCCGTCCGAATCATGTTAGCAATTGCCGCATTTTATGATTATGAAATTTGGCAAATGGACGTCAAAACGGCATTCCTTAATGGTTTCCTTAAGGAAGAATTGTATATGATGCAGCCGGAAGGTTTTGTCGATCCTAAAAATGCTGACAAGGTGTGCAGGCTCCAACGCTCGATTTATGGGCTGGTGCAAGCATCTCGGAGTTGGAACATTCGTTTTGATGAGATGATCAAAGCGTTTGGGTTTACACAGACTTATGGAGAAGCTTGTGTTTACAAGAAAGTGAGTGGGAGCTCTATAGCATTTCTCATACTATATGTAGATGACATACTTTTGATGGGAAATGATATAGAACTTTTGGACAGCATTAAGGCCTACTTGAATAAGAGTTTTTCAATGAAGGACCTTGGAGAAGCTGCTTATATATTAGGCATCAAGATCTATAGGGATAGATCAAGACGCCTCATAGGTCTTTCACAAAGCACATATCTTGATAAGATTTTGAAGAAGTTCAAAATGGATCAGTCCAAGAAAGGGTTCTTGCCTGTTTTGCAAGGTGTGAAATTGAGCTCAGCTCAATGTCCGACCACGACAGAAGATATAGAAGAGATGAGTGTCATCCCCTATGCCTCAGCCATAGGTTCTATTATGTATGCCATGTTGTGTACCAGACCTGATGTAAACCTTGCCGTAAGTTTGGTAGGAAGGTACCAAAGTAATCCCGGCAAGGAACACTGGACAGCGGTCAAGAATATCCTGAAGTACCTGAAAAGGACTAAGGAAATGTTTCTCATTTATGGAGGTGACGAAGAGCTCGTCGTAAAGGGTTACGTCGACACTAGCTTCGACACAGGTCTGGATGACTCTAAGTCACAAACCGGATACGTGCATATTTTGAATGGTGGGGCAGTAAGCTGGTGCAGTTGCAAGCAGAGCGTCGTGGCGGGATCTACATGTGAAGCGGAGTACATGGCAGCCTCGGAGGCAGCACATGAAGCAATTTGGATGAAGGAGTTCATCACCAACCTAGGAGTCATACCCAATGCGTCGGGGCCGATCAAGCTCTTCTGTGACAACACTGGAGCTATTGCACTTGCCAAGGAGCCCAGGTTTCACAAGAAGACAAGGCACATCAAGCGTCGCTTCAACTCCATTCGTGAAAATGTTCAAGATGGAGACATAGAGATTTGTAAAGTACATACGGACCTGAATGTAGCGGATCCGTTGACTAAACCTCTCCCTAGAGCAAAACATGATCAACACCAGAATTCCATGGGTGTTCGATTCATCACAATGTAACTAGATTATTGACTCTAGTGCAAGTGGGAGACTGTTGGAAATATGCCCTGGAGGCAATAATAAAAGCATTATTATTATATTTCTTTGTTCATGATAATTGTCTTTATTCATGCTATAATTGTATTATCCGGAAATCGTAATACATGTGTGAATAACAGACACCAACATGTCCCTAGTAAGCCTCTAGTTGACTAGCTCGTTAATCAATAGATAGTCATGGTTTCCTGGCTATGGACATTGGATGTCATTGATAACGGGATCACATCATTAGGATAATGATGTGATGGACAAGACCCAATCCTAAGCATAGCGTGAGATCGTGTAGTTCGTTTGCTAGAGCTTTTCTAATGTCAAGTATCTTTTCCTTTGACCATGAGATCGTGTAACTCCCGGATACCGTAGGAGTGCTTTGGGTGTATCAAACGTCACAACGTAACTGGGTGACTATAAAGGTGCATTACAGGTATCTCCGAAAGTGTCTGTTGGGTTGACACGGATCGAGACTGGGATTTGTCACTCCGTATGACAGAGAGATATCACTGGGCCCACTCGGTAATGCATCATCATAATGAGCTCAAAGTGACCAAGTGTCTGGTCACGGGATCATGCATTACGGTACGAGTAAAGTGACTTGCCGGTAACGAGATTGAACGAGGTATTGGGATACTGACGATCGGATCTCGGGCAAGTAACATATCGATTGACAAAGGGAATTGCATACGGGGTTGATTAAATCCTCAACATCGTGGTTCATCCGATGAGATCATCGTGGAGCATGTGGGAGCCAACATGGGTATCCAGATCCCGCTGTTGGTTATTGACCGGAGAGCGATCTCGGTCATGTCTACATGTCTCCCGAACCCGTAGGGTCTACACACTTAAGGTTCAGTGACGCTAGGGTTGTAGGGATATGTATATGCAGTAACCCGAATGTTGTTCGGAGTCCCGGATGAGATCCCGGACGTCACGAGGAGTTCCGGAATGGTCCGGAGGTAAAGATTTATATATGGGAAGTCCTGTTTCGGGCATCGGGACAAGTTTCGGGGTTATCGGTATTGTACCGGGACCACCGGAAGGGTCCCGGGGGTCCACCGGGTGGGTCCACCTATCCCGGGGGGCCACATGGGCTGTAGGGGGTGCGCCTTGGCCTACATGGGCCAAGGGCACCAGCCCCACAGAGGCCCATGCGCCTAGGGTTTGAGGGGGGAAGAGTCCTAGGAGGGGAAGGCACCTCCTAGGTGCCTTGGGGGGAGGGAAACCCCCCTTGGCCGCCGCCCCCCTAGGAGATTGGATCTCCTAGGGCCGGCCACCCCCCCTTTGGCCCTCCTATATATAGTGGGGGAAAGGAGGGACTTCACACCTTGTCCTTTGGTTGCCTCCTTCTCCCTCTCCAACACCTCCTCCTCCTCCATAGTGCTTGGCGTAGCCCTGCCGGAGTACTGCAGCTCCATCAACACCACGCCGTCGTGCTGCTGCTGGTGCCATCTCCCTCAACCTCTCCTCCCCCCTTGCTGGATCAAGAAGGAGGAGACGTGGCTGTTCTGTACGTGTGTTGAACGCGGAGGTGCCGTCCGTTCGGTGCTAGGATCTCCGGTGATTTGGACCACGTCGTGTTTGACTACATCATCCCCGTTCTTTGAACGCTTCGGCTCGCGATCTACAAGGTATGTAGATGCATCTAATCACTCGTTGCTAGATGAACTCATAGATGGATCTTGGTGAAACCGTAGGAAAATTTTTGTTTTCTGCAACGTTCCCCAACAAATTGATGGCGTTTAATGAACACGCCATCGTTTTCCGCCATTGCCTCACCGGTTTCCCACCACTACACAGCGATACTATGCATAAACCTAGGCGGCGCGTGACGCACCAAGGCAACAAGCGCAGCCTATAGCACATCCACCTTTTTCAAGTATGCCAACCCACCAAAGCGTCACCTCTGCAATCAACCTTTTCAATGAGGAAAACGAGAAGACGCCACGACCCGTCAAGGCCGAGGCGCTCCCCGACAACGCGATGGACGACGCCTTGATGCGCATCATTGCCACGGCTGAGCAGACCCTAGGCGTGCGAGGCTTCAGCGCCGCGGATCAAGATCGGCATGTCAGCACCGAGAGGTTGCAGCTCGCTGCACTGAAGGAAATATGCCCTAGAGGCAATAATAAAGTTGTTATTTATTTCCTTATTTCATGATAAATGTTTATTATTCATGCTAGAATTGTATTAACCGGAAACATAATACATGTGTGAATACATAGACAAACAAAGTGTCACTAGTATGCCTCTACTTGACTAGCTTGTTAATCAAAGATGGTTATGTTTCCTAACCATAGACATGAGTTGTCATTTGATAAACGGATCACATCATTAGGATAATGATGTGATTGACTTGACCCATTCCGTTAGCTTAGCACTTGATCGTTTTAGTTTACTGCTATTGCTTTCTTCATAACTTATACATGTTCCTATGACTATGAGATTATGCAACTCCCGATTATCGGAGGAACACTTTGTGTGTTACCAAACATCACAACATAACTGGGTGATTATAAAGGTGCTCTACAGGTGTCTCCGATGGTACTTGTTGAGTTGACATAGATCGAGATTAGGATTTGTCACTCCGATTGTTAGAGAGGTACCTCTGGGCCCTCTCGGTAATGCACATCACTATAAGCCTTGCAAGCAATGCAACTAATGAGTTAGTTGCGGGATGATGCATTATGGAAACGAGTAAAAAGACTTGCCGGTAATGATATTGAACTAGTTATTGAGATACCGATGATCGAATCTCGGGCAAGTAACATACCGATGACAAAGGGAACAACGTATGTTGTTATGCGGTTTGACCGATAAAGATCTTCGTAGAATATGTAGGAGCCAATATGAACATCCAGGTTCCGCTATTGGTTATTGACCGGAGATGTGTCTCGGTCATGTCTACATAGTTCTCGAACCCGTAGGGTCCGCATACTTAACTTTCAGTGACGATCGGTATTATGAGTTTATGTGATTTGATGTACCGAAGGTATTTCGGAGTCCCGGATGAGATTGGGGACATGACGAGGAGTCTCGAAATGGTTGAGACATAAAGATCGATATATTAGACGACTATATTCGGACATCGGAAAGGTTCCGAGTGATTCGGGTACTTTTTGGAGTACCGGGGAGTTACGGGAATACGGGGAAGAAGTATTGGGCCTCATGGGCCAAGTGGTGGAAGAGAGGAGGCAGGGCGCGCGGCCTCCTAGCCCAAACCGAATTGGACTAGGGGGCCGGCCCCCTTTCCTCCTTTCCTCCCTCTCCTCCTTCCTTTCCTCCTCCTAGTAGGAGTAGGAAAGGGGAGTCCTACTCCTACTAGGAGGAGGACTCCTCCTCCTGGCGCGCCCAACAGGGGCCGGCTGGCCTCCCCCTTGCTCCTTTATATATGGGGGCAGGGGCACCCTAGAACACACTAGTTGATTGTTCCAAGCCGTGTGTGGTGCCCCCTCCCCCATAATCCACCTCAATCATATCGTAGCGGTGCTTAGGCGAAGCCCTGCGACGGTAGCAACATCATCACCGTCATCACGCCGTCGTGTTGACGGAACTCTCCTGTGAAGCTCTGCTGGATCGGAGTTCGTGGGACGTCATTGAGCTGAACATGTGCTGGACTCGGAGGTGCCGTGCATTCGGTACTTGGATCGGTCGGATCGTGAAGACGTACGACTACATCAACCGTGTTCTCATAACGCTTCCGCTTACGGTCTACGAGGATACGTGGATGATACTCTCCCCTCTCGTTGCTATGCATCAACATGATCTTGCGTGTGCGTAGGATTTTTTTTTAAATTACTACGTTCCCAAACAGTGGCATCCGAGCCAGGTTTATGCGTAGATGATATATGCATGAGTAGAACACAAAGGAGTTTTGGGCGTGGGTATATACATGTTGCTTGCCATCACTAGTTGATTCTTGATTCAGCGGCATTGTTGGATGAAGCGGCCCAGACCGACATTACGCGTACGCTTACTCGAGACTGGTTCTACCGACGTGCTTCGCACACAGGTGGCTAGTGGGTGTCTGTTTCTCCAGCTTTAGTTGAATCGGAGTCAATGAACACGGTTCTTTCTGAAGATCAAAAAGCAATCATTATACCGCGTTGTGGTTTTGATGCATAGGTAAGAACGGTTCTTGCTCAGCTCGTAGCAGCCATGTAAAACTTGCAACAACAAAGTAGATGACGTCTAACTTGTTTTTGCAGGGCATGTTGTGATGTGATATGGTCAAGACATGATGCTAAATTTTATTGTATGAGATGATCATGTTTTGTAACACAATTATCGGCAACTGGAAGGAGCCATATGGTTGTCTCTTTATTGTATGAAATTCAATCGCCATGTAATTGCTTTACTTTATCACTAAATGGTAGCGATAGTCGTGGAGGCAATAGTTGGCATGACGACAACGATGCTTCGATGGAGATCAAGGTGTCAAGCCGGTGACGATGGTGATCATGACGGTGCTTTGGAGATGGAGATCACATGCACAAGATGATGATGGCCATATCATATCACTTATATTGATTGCATGTGATGTTTATCCTTTTATGCATCTTATTCTGCTTGATTGACGGTAGCATTATAAGATGATCTTTCACTAAATTTCAAGGTACAAGTGTTCTCCCTGAGTATGCACCGTTGCCAAAGTTCATCGTGCTGAGACACCACGTGATGATTGGGTGTGATAAGCTCTACGTTCACATACAATGGGTGCAAGCCAGTTTTGCACACGCAGAAATACTCGGGTTAAACTTGACGAGCCTAGCATATGCAGATATGTCCTCGGAACACTGAGACCGAAAGGTCGAGCGTGAATCATATAGTAGATATGATCAACATAGTGATGTTCACCATTGAAAACTACTCCATTTCACGTGATGATCGGTCATGGTTTAGTTGATTTGGATCACGTGATCACTTAGATGATTAGAGGGATGTCTATCTAAGTGGGAGTTCTTAAATATGATTAATTGAACTTTAATTTATCATGAACTTAGTACCTGATAGTATTTTGCTTGTCTATGTTGTTGTAGATAGATGACCCGTGCTGTTATTCCGTTAAATTTTAATGCATTCCTTGAGAAAGCAAAGTTGAAAGACGATGGTAGCAATTACACGAACTGGGTCCGTAACTTGAGGATTATCCTCATTGCTGCACATAAGATTTATGTCCTGGAAGCACCGCTAGGTGCCAAACCCGCTGCAGGAGCAACGCCAAATGTTATGAACGTCTGGCAGAGCAAAGCTGATGACTACTCGATAGTTCCGTGTGCCATGCTTTATGTCTTAGAACCGGGACTTCAACGATGTTTTGAACGTCACGGAGCATATGAGATGTTCTAGGAGTTGAAGTTAATATTTCAAGCAAATGCCCGGATTGAGAGATATGAAGTCTCCAATAAGTTCTACAGCTGCAAGATGGAGGAGAATAGTTCTGTCAGTGAACATATACTCAGAATGTCTGGGTACCATAACTACTTGACTCAACTGGGAGTTAATCTTCCTGTTGATAGTGTCATTGACAGAGTTCTTCAATCACTGCCACCAAGCTACAAGAGCTTCGTGATGAACTATAATATGCAAGGGATGGATAAGACGATTCCTCGAGCTCTTCACAATGCTAAAAGCTGCAGAGGTAGAAATCAAGAAGGAGCATCAAGTGTTGATGGTCAACAAGGCCACCAGTTTCAAGAAAAAAGGTAAAGGGAAGAATAAAGGGAACTTCAAGAAGAATGGCAGACAAGTTGCTGCTCAAGAGAAGAAACCCAAGTCTGGACCTAAGTGTGAGACTGAGTGCTTCTACTGCAAAGGGACTGGTCACTGGAAGCGGAACTGCCCCAAGTATTTGGCGGATAAGAAGGATGGCAAGGTGAACAAAGGTATATGTGATATACATGTTATTGATGTGTACCTTACTAAAGCTCGCAGTAGCACCTGGGTATTTGATACTGGTTCTGTTGCTAATATTTGCAACTCGAAACAGGGACTACGGATTAAGCAAAGATTGGCTAAGGACGAGGCGATGATGCGTGTGGGAAATGGTTCCAAAGTCGATGTGATCGCCGTCGGCACGCTACCTCTACCTTCGGGATTAGTTTTAGACTTGAATAATTGTGATTTGGTGCCAGCGTTGAGCATGAATACTATATCTGGATCTTGTTTGATGCGAGACGGTTATTCATTTAAATCAGACAATAATGGTTGTTCTATTTATATGAGTAATATATTTTATTGTCATGCACCCTTGAAGAGTGGTCTATTTTTGATGAATCTCAATAGTAGTGATACACATATTCATAATGTTGAAGCCAAAAGATGCAGAGTTGATAATGATAGTGCAACTTATTTGTGGCACTACCGTTTAGGTCATATTGGTATAAAGCGCATGAAGAAACTTCATTCTGATGGACTTTTGGAATCACTTGATTATGAATCACTTGGTACTTGCGAATCATGCCTCATGGGCAAGATGACTAAAATGCCGTTCTTCGGAACTATGGAGCGAGCAACAGATTTGTTGGAAATCATACATACTGATGTATGTGGTCCGATGAATATTGAGGCTCGCGGCGGGTATCGTTATTTTCTCACCTTCACAGATGATTTGAGAAGATATGGGTATATCTACTTGATGAAACATAAGTCTGAAGCATTTGAAAAGTTCAAAGAATTTCAGAGTGAAGTGGAAAATCATCGTAACAAGAAAATAAAGTTTCTGCGATCTGATCGTGGAGGAGAATATTTGAGTTATGAGTTTGGTCTTCATTTGAAACAATGCGTAATAGTTTCGCAACTCATGCCACCCGGAACACCACAGCGTAATGGTGTGTCCGAACATCGTAATCGTACTTTACCAGATATGGTGCGATCTATGATGTTTCTTACTGATTTACCGCTATCGTTTTGGGGTTACGCTTTAGAGACAACTGCATTCATGTTAAATAGGGCACCATCTAAATCCGTTGAGACGACGCCTTATGAACTATGGTTTGGCAAGAAACCAAAGTTGTCGTTTCTTAAAGTTTGGGGCTGTGATGCTTATGTGAAAAAGCTTCAACCTGATAAGCTCGAACCCAAATCGGAGAAATGTGTCTTCATAGGATACCCAAAGGAGACTGTTAGGTACACCTTCTATCACAGATCCGAAGGCAAGACATTTGTTGCTAAGAATGGATCCTTTCTAGAGAGGGAGTTCCTCTCGAAAGAAGTGAGTGGGAGGAAAGTAGAACTTGATGAGGTAACTGTACCTGCTCCCTTATTGGAAAGTAGTCCATCACAGAAAACGGTTCTTGTGACACCTACACCAATTAGTGAGGAAGCCAATGATGATGATCATGAAACTTCAGATCAAGGTACTACCGAACCTCGTAGGTCAACCAGAGTAATATTCGCACCAGAGTGGTACGGTAATCTGGTTCTGGAGGTCATGTTACTTGACCATGACGAACCTACGAACTATGAGGAAGCGATGATGAGCCCAGATTCCGCAAAATGGCTTGAGGCCATGAAATCTAAGATGGGATCCATGTATGAGAAAAAAGTGTGGACTTTGGTTGACATGCCCGATGATCGGCAAGCCATCAAGAATAAATGGATCTTCAAGAAGAAGACTGACGCCGATGGTAACGTTACTGTCTACAAAGCTCGACTTGTTGTGAAAGGTTTTCGACAAGTTCAAGGAGTTGACTACGATGAGACCTTCTTACCCGTAGCGATGCTTAAGTCCGTCCAAATCATGTTAGCAGTTGCCGCATTTTATGATTATGAAATTTGGCAAATGGATGTAAAGACTACATTCCTGAGTGGATTTCTGGAAGAAGAGTTGTATATGATGCAACCTGAAGGTTTATCGATCCAAAGGGTGCTAACAAAGTGTGCAAGCTCTAGCGATCCATTTATGGACTGGTTCAAGCCTCTCGGAGTTGGAATAAACGTTTTGATAGTGTGATCAAAGCATATGGTTTCATACAGACTTTTGGAGAAGCCTGTATTTACAAGAAAGTGAGTGGGAGCTCTGTAGAATTTCTAATATTATATGTGGATGACATATTGCTGATTGGAAATGATATAGAATTTCTGGATAGCCTAAAAGTTTACTTGAATAAGAGTTTTTCAATGAAAGACCTCGGTGAAGCTGCTTATATATTGGGCATCAAGATCTATAGAGATAGATCAAGACGCTTAATTGGACTTTCAAAAGCACATACCTTGATAAAGTTTTAAAGAAGTTCAAAATGGATCAAGCTAAGAAAAGGTTCTTGCCTGTGTTACAAGGTGTGAAGTTGAGTAAGACTCAATGCCCGACCACTGCAGAAGATAGAGAGAAAATGAAAATTGTTCCCTATGCTTCAGCCATAGGCTATATCATGTATGCAATGTTGTGTACAAGAACTGATGTGTGCCTTTCTATTAGTTTAGCAGGGAGGTACCAAAGTAATCCAGGAGTGGATCATTGGACAACGGTCAAGAACATCCTGAAATACCTGAAAATGACTAAGGATATGTTCTCGTTTATGGAGGTGACAAAGAGCTCATCGTAAATGGTTACATCGATGCAAGCTTTGACACTGATCCGGACGATTCTAAATCGCAAACCGGATACGTGTTTATATTGAACGGCAGAGCTGTCAGTTGGAGCAGTTCTAAACAAAGCGTCGTAGCGGGCTCTACGTGTGAAGCGGAGTACATAGTTGCTTCAGAAGCAGCAAATGAAGGAGTCTAGATGAAGGAGTTCATATCCGATCTAGGTTTCTGTCGGGGGTTGGGTGTGACATATGCCAAGGGATGGCTTATCATGGTGGGAGCGAGTAAAACGTCGCTGGTGCCCGGAAGCGGGATGAGGCATAGACACGAACGCCGGCGTACTTTACCCAGGTTCGGGGCTCTCCTAGGAGATAACACCCCTAGTCCTGCTCCGCGGGGTCTCCACATGATCACTAAGGCACAAGTGAATACAAAGGCGCTCCTTGAGCTGTATGCTAGAGGTAGGAGAAGGCAGGGCTAGCTCTCTCCTTCCTCTATGATCTGGTCTAGTTCTAACAGGTTGGGAACCCTTTGCATGGGTGCCCTGGGGGGTTTATATAGGCCTACCCCCAGGGTTACAATGGTAATCCGGCCAGGCACAGGGCCTGACTGTCAGTCTCTTTGGTCGCCGGCTTCTCCGCCGACTGCTGGGGCCCGCCGCCTAGTGGGCCCCGCCGGCTGGTCTGGTATGGAGCCGATAGGCCGCCTCCGTCGCTTGCGGGTCCTGCTGGCTGCGGATCACTGTTGCCACATCTCTAATGACACGGGCTCGGTCAAGGGGTTGTGGCTATAGCTCCGCCGCCTGGCGGGCGATTACTGTATCCACTCCACATCTCGCCTAGTTAACGGCGAGTGGGTCCCGAGGAAGGGGCGGGCTGACTCCTGGGGGCCGACCTCCCTCGGGTCCGACTGGTGGGATCGTCGCCATCTTCCGGGCTCTTGCTGACTGGTGGGGCCCGTCGTCCTTGGGCCGTACCGACAGGCCGTCGTGGGAGCAGGACTCCGCCTGCCTGTGATGATGTCAGGGATGGCATGGAAACAGTGCTACGCCGGGCGGAGATCTCCGCCGTACGGTGCACTGTGACCACGCCAGCCCCTGGAAATAGGGAGGGGTGGGCTATACTGTAGCCAATCCCTGTCCCGTCCCCCTTGATGAGGGAACGGGCTTCGTTGGTGCTGTGGGCCGACTCCTCGGGGCCGCCTTCTCTAGAAGCCGCCGAGTAGGAGTCGGCTTGTCTTGGCCTTGCCTCTAGGACTCGACCGGATACGGGCAGCCGGCTGTTCCTCCAGCCGCCCCCAGAAGACGGCTCTTCTCCTTGGCATATTAAGGGGCGCAATCTGTCCCGGTGTCTTGAAAGGTCCTGGGCCCCGGGTTAGCCTACCCGTGGCCCATTACTCCGACAGTAGTCCCCGAAGCTAGTGAGGTGCCGCGGCTGAGCAACTGAGGAGCCTCAGCAGTTTTCTTCTCCGAGTGCCTAAGGTGGAGCTTTGTGTGACTTTTGCCGGGCCGACTGGAGGGAGTTGGCCGCGCCCAGTCTAACTTATCCAAGCCTCAAACGTGTCGGCGGGAAGCCAGTGGCGTGCTAGCTAAGCATCCAAGCCGTCGTCCTGTACGGTTATGCCACGTGGTCGCCGAGCGGCCGGGCCCGTCCACCAATCCACGCCGCGATGGGACACAACTGCGGGCGGGGCCCGCCACTACCACGCCTCGGTGCGCGAGCGGATATGCTACGGCTGAGGCGGGCGGTTGGGGTTCCCACAGAGTTACTGTGCGCAGTTTTGTTGCGCGTTAAACGTGGGGGCGTGGGATCGTGGGCGCAGTAAATCCCATGACCGCCCCCTCGGCTTCGTAGCCCATTCCTTTCTCCATTCCTTTCTCCTTCTTCTTCCTCTCGCCGCTGCGCCCCAAGCTGCGCTGAGCGTCACGGTGATTCGTTCCCGATGAGCTCCTCTTCCACCGTCACTCCCCCCACGGTGCGCTCCGGAGCGTGGGATGGCTCCGAGGTTCACGACGACCACGTCGATTTCCTCCGCTAGACGCGGCGGCTGCCCAGCAAGGACTTCGTGAGGGTCTGCCTCGCGCCAAGGAGGGAGATATCGCCGGCGTTGGGGGAGGGCGAGCGGGTCGTCTTCTGCTCGCACTGCCTGCACGCCTTGGCCTGCCGGCGAGCAACTTCTTCCGCTCCCTCCTGGAATTCTACGGTCTCCAGCCGCACCACCTCACCCCCAACACGGTGGTGCTGCTGTCCACCTTCATCACCTTGTGTGAGGGCTTCCTGGGCGTCCTCCCCACCATCGAGCTCTGGGGGGAGTTCTTCTACTCCAAGCTCGGCAACCACGTCGCGGGCGTGCCGGCCTAGTGCGGCGCGTTCATCGCGGTGCGGAGGTCGGGCGCCGACGACCCGTTTCCCCCCATCACGCTGATAAAGTCAGTGAAGATGTGGCAGCGGTCGTACTTCTATGTGAAGAGCATGTCCGCGGAGGGCGACTGGGTCAACTTGCGGGCTTACGCAGCTGGCCCGCCAGCTGGGAGGCAGCCCACCTGGCCGTACTGGGCCAGGACGCTGATGCCTGCTGGAGCCGCCACCATCGCGCGGCTCCGAGTGCTGACATAGTCGGAGGGCCTGACCGGGCCTGATTTGCTGGCCGCCTTCATGGCGCGTCGAGTGCTCCCGCTCCAGGGCCGCCCTCACATGATCTGCCAAATGAGCGGGCATCGAGACCCGAGTCGGCTGTGCACCAAGGAGATGCCTCACGCGGAGGTCGCCTTCATGGTGAACTATCTTGCGAACTGCGAGCTCATGGAAGAGTGGCGGTTCAGCAAGGAGTCGTATTCACACGCCAACCCTCCGTCCATGGTGAGTTGTTTTTTTCTTTCTTTGTATGCCGAGTCCGTCTTGTTCGGCCTGACCAACCGGCCTTTGAACAGAGCCCCCTCCTCCAGCCAGCAGCCGACACTACGGGCGGAACCGCGAATTCCTCCCTGACCGGGCGGAGAGCGACGTTGATGACCCCGAATTGGGGGCGGTGGCCTTGGAGGACGATGCCGAGGGAGGAGGCGACGAAGTAGGCGGCCCGAAGCTCAGAGCCAGCTTCGAGGATTGGCCTGATGACGACGCGGGGGAAGTCGCCCCGCGCCACCAGCTAGGAGTCGGCCAGCCGGGCACGAGCTCGTCTGCCGCGCCGGACGCCCAAGGCGGCGCTAAGAAGCGCAGGGCTGGGACGAGCTTGTTCGGTAGCCGACCGAAGAAGCCCAAGGGCTCGGCCGCGGCGACCAAGCGGGATGAAGCGGCCGCGAAGGCCAACCGCTTCCGCAAGGAGGTGAAGATGCCACAGCTGGTTTCTGCGTAAGTGCTACCTTCCTTTGCGCCTTCAATTTTTCTTCGTTGACTCTGTCTGAAATTCCTTTGCTTTACGCTCTTGACTTTTAGGGCCCCGCTCTCTCTCGATAAGTCGGCCACTGGCTCCATCATGAAGTCGGCAGATACCTCCTCCACCACCCGGCGGATTGATCCGGCCGCCGATCTCCGGGAGGCGACGGAGCAGAACGCGTGAGAGGAGCGGGAAGCCGCCCGCCTGAAAAAGGCAGAAGCCGACAAGGCGGAGGTCGCCACCCTGAAGAAGCCGGCGGAAGCCGGGGCCGCCGACGCGGAGAAGAAGCGTGCGGAAGAAGCCACACACCGCCAGTCGGCAGTGTTCGTCGTCCCTCTAAACTCTGCACCGCCACCACCGGAGTTCACGGCGCAGACTGGGGAAGTCGGCGATGAGAACCCGATTATGGAGTGGGGCGGCGGCGACACCGCCACGCCAGACGTAATCGTGCCGCCACCGCCGCCATCCGGGAGCGCGCCAGGTGGGCAGCCGGCGGACCCGCCGTTGCCGCCAACTAAAGACGAGGTGGCGACGGGCCTGGCTCTCGAGGTCGGCACACCGATGCGCGGCGCCACGTCCGCTGGAGACTGGCACTGTGAGCTCCTCGATCCCCGACACCAAGGCGACGAGCGCCGCGCCCACTGGGTGGGTGCGGGGAGGCAGGACAGGCCCGTTGAACCGGGCGCTTTTGGACGTCCAAGCCAAGATCCGAGCCAAGGGCGAAGCCATCAGGAACCGCAATAAGGCGCATCTGGCGTCGCGAGAGGCCATCCGGGTACATTTCCTTCTTCCTTGTTTCTGTTTCTTGTGATTCTCGGTGGGGGCGCCCCAGCGCACCCACTGGGTGTAATCCCCGAGTTCCGGGTCGGCTGCTGAGCAGGCGGCTCGGAACTCTAATCGGCGAATTCCAAGCACTAACATTTATCCGAAATTTTTGTCACAGGACTACCACAACCTTCGCGTGACCGCTTTCAACTCCAACGTCCAAGAGCTAGCTCAGCGGACCGCCGACTTGTCGGAAAGCCGGAGTAAGTCCCCTTCTTTCTCTGCGGGGGCGTGCTGGCGCACCCGCGGGCTGTAGTCCCCGAGATTCAGGCTGACTGCTGAGCAGTCGGGCCGGATCTCCCCGGTGGCTGTTCTTCTTTGTTTGGCGACTAATGCCTTGCTTTCTTCTTTCTTCCGCAGAAGCCAACGCCACCTTGCAGCAGCAGCAGCTGGGCGAAGCCAACACCGCGCTGTGTGCTAAGGAGGAGGAGTGCGGCAAGCTGGCTGAAGAGCGCAACCGGCTGGTCACGCAACTGGCAGAGCAGAAGGAGCTCCTCCAGAAGACCCAGAAGGAGGCGGAGGACATGGAGACCTTCCTCCTTGCTGAGTTTGCGGCCGAACGCTCCTCCTGGACTGACAAGGAGGCGATGCTGACTTCCGGCTTCCACGAGATTGAGTATATCATCGATGGTGAGCCACCCCTCTTTTGTTTTTCTTCCTTAAGCTGCCGGCTGTTGGTCGAGCCGGCTTCTATCCTTTAGTTTTGTTCTTCGCTTCTGTCTCGGCAGACTTCTTCCCCGGTTTAACACTCCAAAATCTTTGATTTGGTTTTTATCAAATTCTTTAATTATTTGGAAGGAGGTTATTTAATTTTTTTTAAAGACTCTCCTTCTAAAAAAATTCCATTTGTGACAAGTATTTTTTTATGGGTTCTTCCCAATCTTGATCTTTGGTCTTAAGGGTTTTTTCATCTTGTGTTGGCTCAACACAAATAATTTTGGAAGGTTTTTACAATTCCTTTTTATTAAAAAGAATTCCTATAAATTATAAATTTTATTCTTCCCCATTCAAAAAAATTACTCTCTTGGCATGACCTATGTTGAAAACCTTCTTCCAAACCCCACCTCCCCACTTTGGGTCAAGTCAAGCATCAAGTCCAGCAAGGTTCAACTTCTCCTAGATTTTTATTTCTATTTGTTTTAACCTCAAAATCATTTTCTGTCATTTATTTGGACTTTGGTGGTTTACAAAGGAACTACCAGATTGCCTTTGAGTCTTGGTCCCAAATAAACTCCTCTGGATAGTCCTTAGTACTCTCAACCTAGATCCATCAAGATCTGCTAGTCCATAGTTCAAATTTTTCAAAATTGGCCTGCTGCGAGTTTGGACCAGATTTGCCATTTTTGGTGAATTTCATTCTTTTTCTTTTCCAAAAATTCTGAGATAAATCAGGCAGTCTCTAGATGCATCAAGAGATCACCTCACCAAGGTTCAGCTCAAGAAAATTTTTCCACATGCTTAAAACATTTCGTCGAACAGCTGGTGTGCACTGTTTCTGTTCAAATTCAGAATTCAGTGTTTCAGTTCAGAGACAGTGTCGTTTTCGTCAGTCGACAGTGTCAATCTCGCCAGTGCTCTCATTGGCTCGTTGCTCACTGCTCCTCCTTCTTATCCAACGCGCCGCATGGTCGTCTGGACGGTTGCGAGCATCAGTGGTGACGTGTCGCGTCAACTCCGGCGCCTCCCGTGGTGGCAGGACCGCCCATGGCCGCCAGCAGGGGCCAGCCCTGCAGGACGACACCGTCCAGCACCGCCCACACCACCAAGAGCCTCCGCGTGGCCATCCTCTCCCCTGTGCGTGCTATAGAACCATCACCGTGGCCTGAGAGGCACAGAGCGTGCTCTCTGCCGCCGACGATCCCGTGAGCTCCGTTCCGTCGAAACCACGGGAACAGGCCAAATCCGACCAGGTTAGCCGTTGAGTGGTGCTGGTGGACCAATACGAAGTTGCCCAGTCACCTAAACCTCCCGCCCGACCACTGCCTCACCGTAATTACTCGCCAGAGAAATCCCGTTCTCAGCAACCGCCTCGGGCTGGCTATAAATAGAGGCCCCGAGCTCGTTCTCGACCCAGCACCTCCCCTCCTCGCCTCAGAACGTCGCCACGCTCATCAGAGGGCCTCAGGAGAGCCTTCTTCCCCGACTCCGGCCGCCCCGATCCGCTTCGGGCTCCGGCAAGATTCTCTCTGGTGAGAGCACCCCCGCCTCCCAAACTGTGCCAGTAGCCTCCTAGTACACCCACTTCCCTGACCCGCGCTTCAATTTGGCGTTCGCAGCTCTCTTCGGAGGGATCCATCCTCGACTGAACCGCCGTCTGCCGGAGTGGAAGCCGCCGTCGATGTGGTGCTCGCCGACGACCAAGTCCACCACCCACCGACGCGGAATTGTCCCGTGAGTGCAACCATACCCTTGCCCTCCTCTGGATCGCCGTCGATCGTCCCCGGCGATCATCGTTTGCTTCGGTCGACGGTGAGATTTTAAATCTGACATGCGGGACCCCCTCGTCAGCCTCTCCCTTCTTATTCGAAACGTTATCTAAAAGCGCCTTCGAGCAAAGTACGTTTCCCCTTTGGGTTGGCGTATTTCTAACTGAAGTGTTTTCTATTTTTCTAAACTAGCCCTTGGAAAGTTTCCGTTTCATCACAGATTAGTCCCTGGACTAAAACCTTTATAACTTATAAACAAAAGATGATTTTGAGCTGATTCTTTTTCTGTCATCTTTATTTTCCTATCTAGTTTTTTACCATATTTATTTTAAAAATATTTGGAACAATTTTTATGCACGCACGGTATTTACGTTAGTATCCGATTTCTTTTATAACGTTGATACCGAAGGAGGTGACGGAGCCACAAACTTCGCCGAGCTAGACTCCGACTACACCGAACCAGGCAAGCATGTTTGAACCTTTGATATGATGAGTGTTTTTCATGTTTGCTTGAGTGGTTTTTGCATGGCATGTTTATATGAGCATTTGTGAAGGTTATATTTCATGCAAAGTAAGCTGCGAGTGAGCTTCGATATTGATGCGTTCTTATGATGGTGATATAACCTGATCATGTGGTGGCATGATAGGTTGCAAGCTGGTATTGTTGAAGCATGCCAATTTTATATCAGTTGTTTAACTCCAGTATTAACGTGGATCAAGTCTTGTTCCCGTTCGTCCCCTTCCGTGCTACCACATGTTTTTCTGCAAAGAATGCAGTTTAGTAAGTTGCAAACCTCTTTCCTTGTACACACCAAATAGAGGGGCCGTGATGAGGGTTCCATGGCCCTGGATTAAAGCCCATCATCCGGTCAGGGGGCATTGGTGTTTCCGGTTGGGACTGAGAGGGGGGCACCCCTTAGAGCGCGCGATATAAATTTGATCCCATGCTATTCGAGGTTGTAGCCTCCCCATCTTAGACTTTTTCTTGAACTTTGCCTAGGGTGATTCCTGGCAGCGGAATGTGGAATGGGTGTGTACTGGTTAGATGTGTTTCTTCTAAAATACCGTAAATGAAACTAGTCCTTTGTGACTACTAAAATCCGTTGGCTGTGGGTAAATAGTACAAACTCTGCAGAGTCAAAACCAGTCGAGTAACCATATCCATGGTCAAGGACTTTGATCAACATATTAGTGCCAGTCTCAGTGTCAGTCTCAGTGACAGTCTCTGGAGAATAAGCATGAAACTGAGAATGGTAAACCGGGCTGAATGTTATTCCTATGGATGGACTAACCAGTTTATTTTTATGTACCGAGTATCCCTTGGGATGATGTTACTTTCACGAGCTACTTGAATTCGAATGACGAAATATAAGCCCTTTATGTGATGTCGCTCAGACGTCCGACTGTGGCATTCTTGTTATTTACTTTTGATATAAGCCCTTTATGTGATGTCGCTCAGACGTCCGGCTGTGGCATTCTTGTTATTTACTTTTGATATAAGCCCTTTATGTGATGTCGCCCAGACGTCCGACTGTGGCATTCTTGTTATTTACCTTTGATATAAGCCCTTTATGTGATGTCGCTCAGACGTACGACTGTGGCATCCTTATTATTTACTTTCATTTTAAGCACTTTTCGAGATGTCGCTTAGACGTCTGACTGTGGCACGCACTGTCATTTATGTTTCAATATAAGCCCTTTATGTGGTGTCGCCCTGACGCTCGACTGCGGCATGTTAATTTATTTTACCTTTCGAGGCGTCGCTTCAGACATCCGATCGGTCTTCAGCTATTTTATTGGGATTTCGGGAGGACTACCGCCTGACTTCCTTTCATTTATCGCGCAGTGCAAATTTATTACTTGAGTGTGCATTACTAATCTGCTCATGTGCATCATGTTTGCATTTGTTATATCTTATGTCCAAACTGTCTTGCGAGTACATTCAAAGTACTCACCTGGCTTGTTGATTTGGCCAGATGTTGACGAAGGCGATCTTATGGATGAAGAGTACGATAGTGAGTCCGACACCTAGAGGAGTCCCAGTCAGTCCCGTGCGATCCTGGAGTTGGTCACTTGTATTATATACGCTTCCGCTACCCTAATAAAATCATCAAGCCTCACTCCGGCGCTTGATGAGCTGTAAGATTTTGGAGTCATGTCACCCGCTTCACTGTGACATATCCACCACCACTTTTATTACGAGTCAATAGTTATGCCACCATACCCTTTGTGTCATATCCGCCTTTATGTATAATATCGGCGTGCTTGTAATAAAATTGTTGAGCAGCCTCAGCTCAACCTTGTATAATATTTAGTACTTCTGGATTTCTGTATCAAGGATTTGTCTACCAGTAAGGAGGATTCTTCTATTCTGGTCTTATAAAATGGTCGGTTTTTCAATAAATGTTTTATTGGAAAACCGGTCCTGACACCCGGCCATTCGAACGCCGCCAACCAGGCCATCGAGGCTGATCGCGAAGGACGGAGAGCGGACGGTGCGCAAATCGCCGCCAACGCCCCCCGGACCCTTAATGAGCAGATGCTGAGCATCGAGGCCCGCCTTCCGCCGGCCCACCGGATGCTGCGCTGGCTTCAGCGTGTCGGCGCCCAGGCGATCGCCGCCCTGTGGCTAGACATGCCGGCACCGCATACTCCTAGTCGGACTGCCGACTGGCTGGAGGTAGCGGCCGGCCGTCTTGAGGCCTGGAAGGGCTCTTCGGCCTGGGCTGGAGCATGCCGGGCCTTGGAGTTCGTCAAGGCGTGGTACCCTGGGCTGAGTCTGGCCTAGCTAGCCATGTTCCGGCTAGAGGCTAAGGAGGAGTTGGCGGTCGTGGAAGATGATCTCGTCAAGCGTGCGGCGTCGATCGCCGAGTATACCGACACCAGCGTCTTCGTCCCGAAGCGAGCTGAAGACGGCACCGAGGCACCGCTAGAATGGTTCGGGCTAAACCTGGAAGTCGGCGAAGACTCGGCGGAGGTGATCGACTCCAGCAGCGAGGAAGAAGGTGAGGCGGAGGAGGAAGGCGAAGAGGAGGCGCCAGAGGTCGGAGCGGACGGCCAACCTCAGCTCAACCGCGCCTCCAGCAACGAGCCGCGCCCAACTGAGCCAACTGCCACCGGAGGCGACCAAGCGGAGACCGACCAGCCGGCCGCTCCGGCAACTGACACCGCCGACTCCTCCGGTCCTCCGAACCCTTCTGCCGCTTCCTAGGCCGCCATTTTATCTTTTACTTCACCTGTCTGTCAGTCTCGATGAACTTGTTATTTTTTTGCACAATTCCACCCGCGGGGTGTATCTTGAACTTCAGTTGAAGATCGGCCAAGGGCCTTTACTATGTAAATATTTTTCCGAGTTCTATCTTTTCTCGCTTATTGCTCTTTGGCTTTTTCCTTTGCCGCCTTCCCTTGGTTGTCGTCTTGCCAGCCAAACAACCGCTCTGCAGACTGTTGCTGGGTCAAGTACTTAGCTACTTTTGGGAGGGCAAGTACTTAGCCATTTAGAGCTCTTTAGCGAATTGAGTAGAAAACGTCGGGCCGGCTGCTCAACAGTCGGTCATAAAAGGCGGGAAACCGGCTTAGACTATGCACATGCTTTGTGTCCTTAGCCATTTTTCACGTGGGCACCCTTTCTACCTTGCTCCTGCCCACCATGCAGTCGCTCTGTGAGCTGCGGCTTCTGGCAGGAGATGGCTTAAGTGCCACACATTACTTGTCCGGCCGCAGGAAGCATTGCATAGTACAAGACGGCAAGTCCCCGGGTCGACTAGTCGAACCCGGTGCCCGGCGGCATAACAAAAAATGACATACTCATAGGCATAATTCTTATCATATAGATAAAAGAGGACAGTCCCCGAGCTCTTCTCAGGGGACCCGGAGTCTTCGTACTTTAATACAAAAAGGTAGCATGGTACATATTGCATCAACTATAAAATCTTCGAAGGAGATTTGCATTCCATGGCCGCTCCATTTCCTTGCCGGAGTCGTCCCTCTTGCGTGCTCGAGGCTTCTGAGCGTCGATCAGGTAGTAGGAGTCGTTGCCCAACACTTTGCTGATGATGAAGGGGCCTTCCCAAGGTGCTGAGAGCTTGTGCTGGCCGGCTATTCGCTGGATCAGCCGGAGCACAAGGTCTCCTTCTTGGAAAGATCTTGGCTTGACCTTCCGGTCGTAGTATTGGCATAGGCTCTGCTGGTAGATGCTGGACCGGCTGAGTGCCAGCAGCCGACCCTCTTCCAGCAGATCGACATCGTCTTGCCGTGCTTCTTCTGCCTCCTCTTCGGTGTACATGGTGACTCGAGGGGTGTCGAATTCTATGTCCGTTGGGATGACGGCTTCGGCACCGTAGACGAGGAAGAAAGGTGTAAAGCCGGTTGACTTGTTCGGAGTTGTACGCAGACTCCAGAGGACGGCCGGCAGCTCATCGAGCCAACAGCCGGCCGATCGTTCCAAAGGCTCGATCAGTCGGGGCTTGATGCCGGACAAAATGAGGCCGTTTGCTCGCTCTACCTGGCCGTTTGATTGCGGATGGACAACAAACGCTAGGTCCATCGGATGCCCTGCGTCGCGCAGAAACGGGCCAAGGCACCCTTGGCGAAATTCGTGCCATTGTCGGTGATGATGCTATGCGGTATGCAGTACCTGACGGTGATGTCAGAGATGAAAGTCACAACAGTCGGACCATTCAACTTCTTGATTGGTTTTGCTTCTATCCACTTGGTGAACTTGTCCACCGCGACAAGCAGATGAGTCAAGCCACCCCTCGCTGTCTTGAATGGTCCCACCATATCCAGGCCCCAGACGGCAAAGGGCCAGGCTATGGGAATGGTCTTGAGTGCAGAAGCCAGCTGATGAGGCTTTGAACGAAACTTCTGGCACCCTTTGCATTTCTGGACCAAGCTCTTGGCGTCTTCTAGAGCAGTTGGCCAGAAAAAACCATGGCGGAAGGATTTGGCGACAAATGCTCTTGAAGCCGCGTGGTGGCCGCACTCTCCTTGATGGATGTCTTTGAGAATCGCTTGGCCTTGCTCCGGCTCCACGCAGCGCTGGTAGACACCAGTGACACTGCGCCTCACAAGCTCTCTGTTGACTATGGTGTAGGCTGCTGCTCGGTGTTGCACTTGCCGGGCCGAGATCTCATCAGTCGGCAGCTCTTTGTTCACTAGGAAATTGAGGATGGGCTGAGCCCATGAAGGTGCTGGGATTTCTTCGACTGTCAGGACTGCAGCTTGGACGAGGGTGGTTGGGCCGGGAGGCGGCGGGTTGGAGTCGGCAGCCGCTTGCTGGGTCGACGAAGTCCCCAAGCCGATTGGTGCAGTCCCCGGGCCGAGCTCTGAAGTCCTCGGGCTGACTGCTGCAGTCCCCGGGCCGGGTTTTGAAGTCCCTGAGCCGGGTGCGACTGCCGCGGCCCCCGGGCCGCCTGCCAGAATTCCCGTGCTGGCCACTGGAGCTCTCAAGTCGGATCCGACTACAACAAGAATCCCCCTTTAGCAACACATCAGTACGTTGCCCTATGTCCATATATGTGTTGGTAAGGTCTACCCCAACGGATTAGTATCCGTTGCCGTTGGTGGCGTTGGAAGGGTCTACAACAACACATACAATTGCGTTGGTAATCGGCATGTAAAAATGTTGCAAGATAGCAACATATATATCTACAGGCTAACAACAGTTCATATACGTTGCTGACTGCCCTACACAAACGAATTTCCACATAACAAATTAGTGTGGCACTTCCAAGCATCTGTACTTAGCATGAACAATACTGGTATTTTATATATTACAAACAATAGTGCAAGGAGCAGCAATCCACCAAATAGAAAGATCTCATATATTTACTCAACTCGGTTGCATTACATGGAACACAATCTGAAAAATATATTACATGATTTCCTATATATTAACCATGAAACTGATATTCTATATAGTAAATCTAAAACTATCTGGTAGTAGCCCCATTCTCCACCATTCTATCAATAACTTAGCCATGCATCATCTTCGTCTTCATCTTCCCGCACCCTTCATGCTGGATGACAAGCTTCTCTATGAACTTCCTGCAGATACATTCTATGATATTGTTATAGGATGAATCACCATCACGCTGTCCATTGTTCAGAACTAGAGCTGACTAGCAAAGCGCCATTGCAATAGATTAAATAAACATAACGAAAGTTCAGCATGAGGAGATGGAGGTTGCATGTAACAGTTAAATATTCTGGCATTGATCATTTATCGAAGGAAGGTTCACATCAGTTCAGTGTATTGTAAATGATCAAGAAAAATCCTTGCCGTTTCTTATTCCTGGCTGAGGATCGATTTAGATGTAACCAGAACGTATAATTGTGAACTAGGCATGGCACTCTGTCAAGCACTCATCTTGAAATTTGTTCCCTCAAACTTTCTCTTTTCTTTAGCCATATGTTGCAAGCCAAACATACATTAGGACCATATATCTAACATACAGATATGCATGTCGTAACGAACAAGGTTCCCTCTTAGTACAAATAGAGAAGTCATATATCTAACATATAGATATGCATCTAGAATATAGTATCCACACAAAAATGTATATTGTATACTACGATTGGTTAATTGCAACTTTAAGATAGCCACACACACACACACACACACACACACACAGTTACTTTTTTGTCCAGCCAACTAAATAAAGAAGAGTAACTTGAACTAACCTCACAAAAAGAACTTGAACTAATAAGATAATGGAAACTAATTGTGTCATGCAGGTGTGCATTTCATTCCACAAAGCTTCTGTAGACCAACAAAAATCCCTTTGACAGCATCCTGTATGGCTAGTTGGGAATATAGTTCATGGATATAATTCTAACAAAGTTCGTTTATGTGTATTTTGTCGCCAGTTCCTCAAGGAAAGTCTAAAGCAACCTGCGATAAGTTCAGTAGAATTTCCATCTAAAGTGTTTTCTATATTATAAGCACCTTTCAAAAAAAGTTAAACTGGAAATGCAACATGGAGCTCGAACTCCTGGTAGCTCTTTATCTGAAGCATCCATGTGCAAGAAGGTTGGTGAAATCACCATATTTGAGCATTTTATACTACTAGTCGTTAACCCCTATCCATTCACACGGGCTAGTGTTTATCTTGTGTGGCTTTGCATGTTTTCATCTCTTAACTTTCTACTGAGATCTTTACCAGTAAACTATAATTTGTGTTACATTTTTTTCTACCTTCAAATGAACTTTTTCTTCTAAATTTGCCGTTCAACATCGAACTCGCAACCTATAGTAAAATACTCGAGCAATAAAAATAAATAGTTCAAAAGTTTTGACGTAATGACTTCCGTTTTAAGAACTATATATCAGGGCATAACTAATCTTTTCTTGTGGAGGAGGAAATAACTAATCTAGTGCTTTTGTATATCATACACCATGGCCTGCTATCTTAGTATATTAATATTGTAATTGTTCTCACTGTTCACAGTACATTCAACTTCTAGATGATCTAGATACAAATAAGCTAACCACCCCCGCAAAAAAGTAACTACATTTTCATATATAATGAAGGGCACCATGATGTTTTGTCTGCCGCTTGAGCAGACAGTTATGATGCCCTACAGTATAAGAAATAAGGTCTGGGTTTGCAACATATTGGGTTCTATACAAATCAGTCCAAACGGACTTTCTTGACTCATCCTCATATCCCAACAAACTGTTCTCAAATGGAGTATATTGAAGCATGTATATTAGCAGATTGAAGTATAGTTTGAAAGAGCATGGAGAAGCATTAACACTACTATCTAGTGAACGCTCCACAAAAAGTTTCAAGCACACCATACCTTGCATTGCATTGATGCGTTGGCGAGAATTACAGCTTTACTCAGGTTCTCTGCAAGAACGCGTCTTTGACAGCAAGCTAGAGGCCCAGATCTGTAACACCACACTGGATTGATCGTGCTCAGCCCTTCCTTTAACCTAGCTGCAAGCGTTTCCTCTCCACCCACGTGTGCCTTGCCCTCGATCGTACTGACCTGCAGTACATCGGCCACCCTTTCCCCTCTAGGTGAATTGCTTTCAGCAGACAAGTGATCTGATGTTCTGATTCTACCACTTTAAGTCCTCCACCTCTCCGCTTGACAACACCCTGCAGAGATCATTTCCTGAAACATATAGCCATCTGGTCGGTGATGTTTTCTAGGGGACTAATGAAATACACCAAGTTGAATGAAAAATAATCATATATTGAAATTAATTAATAAGAATTAAGAAGGGAAACAGTGTGAGCTGTACATATAATGGACATTGATGTATATAATGAGATAGTACATAGATATGAACGACGCAAACTCCCTGTGTTTCGCATTGTCGTTGTTTCAATCAGAGTCGTACATGGTAGCAGTACTACGAGAGAAGGATAGAGGTACACAAGTAAGCGCTCAGTGTTATACAATCTGAAAGGCGGGAAGGAAAAGGGGAAGCTATGGGACAGAACGTCATCTTTAGGAATACTCTGATTCATGAAGGTGGAGTGGCATGGACGCCGGTGGCGGAGGTGGATCAGAATGAGTATCAAGGTCCCGCAGATCGCCATCACGATGGCCGGCAAAGAAGAATCTGCCATGGCCTGCCACACAAAGAACCAAGTGGGGTAAGAAAACAAGGGTCAGACGAGGAGTGACTTACTGAACCGTCAGTGGCGTCGGAGTCGAGGTTGCCGAGGCGGAGCAGCAACACCACCGCCGAGCCAGCAGCCGCGCGTGTGGAGATGTACCACGGGGACTGGGTAGTATGGCGAACCAGAGGAGGCGCGGGCGCTGGCGACCTGTGGCACCTAGGGTTGCTGCGGGCCGCATGTAGTGGCGCGGAAGACATCGCCATGGCGGGGGGTCGGAGGAGAGCAGTGTGGGGCAGCTGGTCCGGTGAGCAACGGCGAGACAGAGCGCCGGAGCTAGCTGAATCAGAGGTGGTGGCGGCGGCGTTGTGGTCAGGGAGAGAAGAGATTTGGCTTGGCTGCGTGGTACTTGGACGGAGGAGGTAGCGCCCTAATGTGAAGGCTTTTTTTTCCTGTAGATAATGTGAAGGTGGGCACGAGGAGGTTAGCAAATCATGGGAAGTGGGGGTGGGACTAGGAGGTGGCCCAAACAACCAACACATAGGTATGATTCGTTGGTAGACATGCGTTGTTATGTGGGGGATTTTGTTGTAGTGTATACTGCTTCAGGAGGAGCCGGCACGAAGGTAGAATCTGACTCTAGCGATGGCCCGACAGACCTTGAGGAGGCGTTGAAGGGCGACGCCGGTTGGTATTGCTTGACAGGTGGAGCCGATTCGTGCCAGGGCATCTGCTTGCTCGTTTTCGTTTCTTGGCACATGGAGAAATCCGCACCCTTCAAAATATCCACTGAGTTGCTGTACGAGGAAGCGGTAGCTCGCCATGTTTGCATCTTTCGCGTCCCAGTCGCCTGATGACTGCTGGACCACCAAGTCAGAGTCACCATAGCACAGGATCCGACGAATGCCGAGCTCTTTGACAAGCCGGAGCCCGTGAATGAGTGCCTCATATTCGGCGACATTGTTGGAGGCGGCAAAATGAATTTGCAGCATATATTTGAGCTTGTCGCCTTTGGAAGAGGTGAGTACGATGCCGGCTCCCAAATCGGTGCGCATCTTGGAACCATCGAAATGCATCCGCCAATGGGTGGAGTCGGGCGCTGGCGGCAGGTACTGGGTCTCGGCCCAGTGGACGAGAAAGTCGGCCAGCGCTTGTGACTTGATGGCGGTGCGAGGTTGGTAGTAGATGGTGTAGGGGACCAAATCTATGGCCCATTTGGCCACTCGGCCCGAAGCATCTCTGCTTCCAATGATCTCAGCCAGTGGAGCTGTGCAGACTACATTGATTGGGTGCTCTTGAAAATACGGCTTCAATCTCTTGGCAGAAAAGTGCACGCCGTAGCACATCTTCTGGTAGTGGGGGTAGTTTTGCTTGGAGGTCGACAGTACTTCACTCAAATAATATACCGGTCTCTGGACTGGTAGTGCCTTGCCTTCCTCCTTGCGCTCTACCACGATGACTGTGCTGACCACTCGGCTGGTGGCGGCGATGTAGAGGAGCATGGGCTCCTTAGGAGTCAAAGCCGCCAGGACAGGTGGAGTAGTCAACATCTTTTTGAGCTAGAGAAGAGCTTCATCTGCCTTGTCGGTCCACTCGAAAAAAGTGGTCTTCTTCATGAGCTGGTACATGGGAAGGGCCTTCTCGCCCAGCCGACTGATGAATCGGCTGATGGATGCCAAACAGTCAGTGAACTTCTGCACATCCAGCAGTCGGGTGGGTACTTCCATCCTCTCGATGGCCTTGATCTTCACAGGGTTGCACTCTATGCCACGTTCTGAGACCAGGAATCCAAGAAGCTGGCCAGCTGGTACTCCAAAGACGCATTTCTCTGGGTTGAGCTTGATTTGAAACCGGCGTAGGTTCTCAAA
This sequence comes from Triticum aestivum, assembly GCF_018294505.1. Taxonomy (NCBI): domain Eukaryota; kingdom Viridiplantae; phylum Streptophyta; class Magnoliopsida; order Poales; family Poaceae; genus Triticum; species Triticum aestivum. Next base: position 151,358,630 of record NC_057803.1, on the reverse strand, counting down.
GGTCTCCTTGAGGTCTTCTAGCAGCGTTCCATGCTTCTTCGTCTTCACCACCACATCGTCCACGTAGACATGGGCGTTTCTACCGAGTTGCTTGAGGAGGCACTTCTGCATGCAACATTGAAACGTGGCGCCGGCATTCCTCAAGCCGAACGTCATGGTTAAGTAGCAGAAGGCTCCAAACGGTTTGATGAAGGTGGTCTTCAGCCTGTCGGCCGGGTTCAGCTTGATCTGGTGATATCCTGAATATGCATCCAAAAAACTCAACAGCTCGCATCCGGCTATGGAGTCTATCACTTGGTCGATTCTCGGCAAAGCGAACGGGTCCTTGGGGCATGCTTTGTTGAGGCTGGTGTAATCAATACACATACGCCACTGCTTGTTTTTCTTCAGCACAAGGACTGGGTTGGCCAGCCACTCTGGAAAGAACACCTCCATGATGAAGCCGGCTGCTAGCAGCCGGGCTATCTCTTACCCAACGACTCTTCTCTTCTCTTCTGACAGGCGGCACAAGGGCTGCCTGACTGGTTTGGCATCAGACCGTACATGTGACTTGTGCTCGGCGAAATCCGTCGGGACACCCGGCATGTCTTTAGGGGACCATGCAAAGATGCCCCGATTCTCACGGAGGAAATCGACGAGCTCGCCTTTCTATTTGTTGTCGAGGTTCGCACCTACGATAGCGTACCTCTCCGGGTGCTCCGGGTCCAAGGGAATCCTCTTTGTGTCTTTGGTCGGCTTGAACGAGCCCTCAGCTTCCGACTCCTTGGGATCGAGCAACATCTCCGGCTGCTTGCCTGCCATCGCCACAACCCGGTCAAGGAGCCGCTTCTCAGCTGCGATCGCGAGGGACTCGGCCAACCGACTGCTCTCAGCTGCGCAGGCGGATGACTTTTTGTAGTCGCCGGCTATGGACAGAATACCCTTGGAACTCGGCATCTTCATCTTGAGGTAGGCATAGTGGGGGACCGCCATAAACTTGGCCAGAGCAGGTCGGCCAAGTAAGCATGGTATGGGCTCTTGAGGTCCACCACTTCGAACCAGACTGGCTCTCGGCGGAAGTGATCTTTGTCCGCAAAGAGGATGTCTATCTGAATCTTGACGATTGGTGAGCAGGAAAGGCCAGGAACTATGCCATGGAATACAGTCCGGTTGGACTGAAGCTGCCTTTGTCCGATTCCTAATTTCTCCATGGTATCTTTGTACAGAATGTTGATGCTGCCGCCGCCATCTATCAAAACTCGGGAAAACCGAGCATCTCGCTTATTGGTGGCAAAGGTGGCATCCAAAACCAGGGCGTAGGAACCGGGATTGGGCATTACATCCGAGTGGTCGGCCCTACTCCAGTTGATGGGCTTCTTGGACCAATGCATGAACTCGAGGGTCTCGGATGTTACTGCATTCACTTCTTGCTGCCGTTGTCGTCTGCTGTGCTTATCATCGGCCATGTTGGTGAACATGACATAAGCTCCGTGCTCTTCAGGGTACTCATCTTGTATGGCTCTAACTGGTCTGACCGCCGGCTGCTGGGGCGGAGGAGGAGGCGGCTGCTGCCCAGCAGGCGGAGGAGGCGGAAGGCCGTCTCCCTTGGCGATCCGGGTGAGCCAATGGCACTTCCAAGTGGTGTGGTTGGATGGCTTCGCACCACTGTGGAATTTGTAGGGTGCATCCAGAGTCTGCTCATATGAGAAAGCCGACAACCAATTGGACTTGCCGCCCTTCTGGCGTTTGGACGGAGGCTGCCCTTCCGGCTGCTGGTCTTCGACTGTCGCCAGCTGCCGGCTGGTGGAAGCCGGCAGCGTGGCCTTGCGCTTATGGTCGTTCTACTGTTGACGACGACTGGTGTCACCAGCCGGGGTTCGGGGGGCTTGAGGGACTACTTTGCCAAAGGTGTCAACTTGGATCTCTGCCTTCATGGATGAGTCGGCTGTGGCATATTTATCTGCTATGATTAGCAGCTCGTCGAGGGTCGCCGACTCGTCGCGGAGGAGTCGGTGCTTGAGGAGGGTGCCCTCTCGGCACCCAGCGGTGAAGTACTCGATGGCCTGCACCTCGTGCACGCCCTCGCAAGAGTTGCGGAGCTCAGCCCAGCGCGTGAGGTAGTCGCGAGTCAACTCGTTGGGGCCTTGCACGCACAAGGAGAGCTGGCGAGGCTTGGGCGGCCGCTTGTACGTGCTGGTGAAGTTGCAGATGAAGACTTCGGTGAAGTCAACCCAATTGTTGATGCTACGGAGCTTCAGACTGTTCAGCCATGTCCGGGCCATGCCCTAGAGCATGAGCGGAACGTACTTTACAGGGACGCGCTTGTTGCCGTTTGCTATGCTGACGGCTGTGGAGTAGTCAACCAGCCAGTCCTCCGGCTTCACGGAGCCGGTGTATTTGGGCATGTCTCTTGGGAGCGTGAACCCTCTGGGGAAGGGCTCGTCTCGAATGCGGGGGCCGAAACACGGCGGACCCAACTCATCTTCTTCTTCTAGCGCCAGGGATCGGTGGAGATGGTCGATCCGGTGGCGGGCATCGTTCTCTTCGACTCCCTCTCAACGGCCAAGGCAGTCGTCGAGTGTCGGGTGCTCAACAGGTGGCGGGGTGACGCGCCTTTCCCTCCGAGGGGGAGGAGGCGGACAGTCATCTCGTCGTTCCACTCCTCTCGGGCGGCTGTCTTGGTCGCGCTCAATGGTGATGCGAGTCCGACTGCGGCTAGCAGCCGGCTCCTTGTCTCTTCTCCCGTGGACGTCACCAGTCGGCGTCCGGGAGGTCACGCCTTGGTCTCGGCAGGGAGGCAGATCGTCATTGTGCCGTTACGGCGCCTCAGTGCGGCAGCCGGTCTCGTGCTGCTCGGCAGTCGCGTCAAGGAGCCGATGATGCACTCCGCCATCTGGCGACGTTCTTTGCCCTCAAATTTATCCATCTCTTCTACTGCCGCTTGGGCAGCTCGGATGTTTTCCGCAGGCGTGGCATAGACGGGGCAATCTGCCCCGAACAGGTTGGCGATGGCCACGCCGCGCTACTGGACCGTTCCAAGGCGGCTAGGCCCAGCTGGAGCCGGCGTGCCGCCCACAACGCGGTCCATCTCGTGCTGATAGGCTTCCGACAGGCATCTCATGCTAGCCAGCTTTTTGGCACCCTCGACAAGCTGGAGGCGGCGTGCTTCCAGCATCTCGGCGTCGGCGTCTTCTGTGATGGGCGCCGTCAGGTCTTGTAGGGTTGCGTTGAGTGGGTCGTGAGCCTCTTCGCCAGAGTGCTCGCCATGACGATGACAAGCACTTCTGCGACGGTGCTTCCGCCGCTCTCCGCGCGAGGGAGCGGCTCGTCGTAGACCACCATGTTCGCGGGGAACGCGTCAAGCGACGCAGTGTCGGAGTCAACCAACATCGGGTCGGTGGAGTCTACAGACTCTAGGTCCATAGCTGGCTCGCTAGCAATGTGGAGTTGATTGAGGAGGCCCGTGAGGAGGCTCTCGGGGCCGTCTGTGCCCGCATCGGACGCGAGCTCGCCGGAGAGGTGGACCTCGCCAATGAGATCAGTGAGGCAACTTGCCGCGCATGCGACTTCCGCGCCATGCAGTGCATCAACGCAGACTCAGTCTGGCATGCCGGGCTGGCTGCGCTCGCCAGGGAGAAAAAGGGTTCCCGTCCAGAACAGGTCTCCGGACGACGGTGCACCTCGCCCCACGGTGGGCGCCAAATGTCGGGGGTTGGGTGCGTCATATGCCAAGGGATGGCTTATCATGGTGGGAGCGAGTAAAACATCGCCGGTGCCCGGAAGCGGGATGAGGCGTAGACACGAACGTCGGCGTACTTTACCCAGGTTTGGGGCTCTCCTAGGAGATAACACCTCTAGTCCTGCTCTGCGGGGTCTCCGCATGATCACTAAGGCACAAGTGAATACAAAGGCGCTCCTTGAGCTGTATGCTAGAGGTAGGAGAAGGCAGGGCTAGCTCTCTCCTTCCTCTATGATCTGGTCTAGTTCTAACAGGTTGGGAACCCTTTGCATGGCTGCCCTGGGGGGTTTATATAGGCCTACCCCCAGGGATAGAATGGTAATCCGGCCGGGCATAGGGCCCGGCTGTCAGTCTCTCTGGTCGCCGGCTTCTCCGCCGACTGCTGGGGCCCGCCGCCTAGTGGGCCCCGCCGGCTGGTCTGGTACGGAGCCGACAGGCCGCCTCCGCCGCTCGCGGGTCCTGCTGGCTGCGGATCACTGTTGCCGCGTCTCTAATGACGCAGGCTCGGTCAGGGGGTTTTGGCTACAGCTCCGCCGCCTGGCGGGCGATTACTGTAGCCACTCCGCGTCTCGCCTGGTTAACGGCGAGTGGGTCCCGAGGAAGGGGCGGGCCGACTCGTGGGGGCCGACCTCCCTCGGGTCCGACTATTGGGATCGTCGCCGTCTTCCGGGCTCTTGCTGACTGGTGGGGCCCGTCGTCCTTGGGCCGTACCGACAGGCCGTCGTGGGAGCAGGACTCTGCCTGCCTGTGATGATGTCAGGGATGGCATGGCAAAAGTGCTGCGCCGGGCGGAGATCTCCGCCGTACGACGCACTATGATCACGCCAGCCCCTCGAAAGGGGGAGGGGTGGGCTATACTGTAGCCAATCCCTGTCCTATCCCCCTTGATGAGGGCACGGGCTTCGTTGGTGCCGTGGGCCGACTCCTCGGGGCCGACTTCTCTAGAACCCGCCAAGTAGGAGTCGGCTTGTCTTGGCCTTGCCTCTAGGACTCGGCCGTATACGGGCAGCCGGCTGTTCCTCCAGCCGGCCCCCAGAAGACGGCTCTTCTCCTTGGCATATTGAGGGGTGCAGTCTGCCCCGATGTCTTGAAAGGTCCTGGGCCCCGGGTTAGCCTACCCATGGCCCATTACTCCGACAGTGTCATACCTAGTGCATCAGGTCCAATGAAAATCTTTTATGACAATACTGGTGCAATTGCCTTGGCAAAGGAATCCAGATTTCACAAGAGAACCAAACACATCAAAAGATGCTTCAATTCCATCCGCGATCAAGTCCAGGTGGGAGACATAGAAATTTGCAAGATACATACAGATCTGAATGTTACAGACCCGTTGACTAAGCCTCTCTCACGAGCAAAACATGATCAACACCAAGGCTCCATGGGTGTTAGAATCATTACTGTGTAATCTAGATTATTGACTCCAGTGCAAGTGGGAGACTGAAGGAAATATTCCCTAGAGGCAATAATAAAGTTATTATTTATTTTATTATTTCATGATAAATGTTTATTATTCATGCTAGAATTGTATTAACCGGAAACAGAATACATGTGTGAATACATAGACAAACAGAGTGTCACTAGTATGCCTCTACTTGACTACCTCGTTAATCAAAGATGGTTATGTTTCCTAACCATAGACATGAATTGTCATTTGATAAATGGGATCACATCATTAGGAGAATTATGTGATTGACTTGACCCATTCCGTTAGCTTAGCACTTGATCATTTTAGTTTACTGCTATTGCTTTCTTCATAACTTATACATGTTCCTATGACTATGAGATTATGCAACTCCCGATTACCGGAGGAACACTTTGTGTGCTACCAAACGTCACAACGTAACTGGGTGATTATAAAGGTGCTCTATAGGTGTCTCCGATGGTACTTGTTGAGTTGGCATAGATCGAGATTAGAATTTGTCACTCCGATTGTCGAAGAGGTATCCCTGGGCCCTCTCGGTAATGCACATCACTATAAGCCTTGCAAGCAATGCAACTAATGAGTTAGTTGCGTGATGATGCATTACGGAAACAAGTAAAGAGACTTGCCGGTAACGAGATTGAACTAGGTATTGAGATACCGACGTTTGAATCTCGGGCAAGTAACATACCGATGACAAAGGGAATAACATATGTTGTTATGCGGATTGACCGATAAAGATCTTCGTAGAATATGTAGGAGCCAATATGAACATCCAGGTTCCGCAATTGGTTATTGACCGGAGACGTGTCTCGGTCATGTCTACATAGTTCTCGAACCTATAGGGTCCGCACGCTTAACGTTCGGTGACAATCGGTATTATAAGTTTATGTGATTTGATGTATTGAAGGTAGTTCAGAGTCCCGGATGAGATCGGGGACATGACGAGGAGTCTCAAAATGGTCGAGACGTAAAGATCGATATATTGGACGATTATATTCGGACATCGGAAAGGTTCCGAGTGATTCGGGTATTTTCAGAGTACTGGGGAGTTACGGGAATACGGGGGAGAAGTATTGGGCCTCATGGGCCAAGTGGTGGAAGAGAGGAGGCAGGGCGCGCGACCCCCTAGCCCAAACCAAATTGGACTAGGGGGCCGGCCCCCTTTCCTCCTTTCCTTCCTCTCCTTCCTTCTCCCTCTCCTCCTTCCTTTCCTCCTCCTAGTAGGAGTAGGAAAGGGGAGTCCTAGTCCTACTAGGAGGAGGACTCCTCCTCCTGGCGCGCCCTACAGGGGCTGGCCGGCCTCCCCCTTGCTCCTTTATATACGGGGGCAGGGGGCACCCTAGAACACACAAGTTGATTCTTCCAAGCCGTGTGTGGTGACCCCCTCCACCATAATCCACCTCGATCATATTGTAGCGGTGCTTAGGCGAAGCCCTGCATCGGTAGCAATGTCATCACCGTCATCACGCCGTCGTGTTGACGGAACTCTCTCGTGAAGCTCTGCTGGATCAGAGTTCGTGGGACGTCATCGAGCTGAACGTGTGCTGAACTCAGAGGTGCCGTGCGTTCGGTACTTGGATCAGCCGGATCATGAAGATGTACGACTACATCAACCACGTTCTCATAACGCTTCCGCTTACGGTCTATGAGGGTACGTGGACGATACTCTTCCCTCTCGTTGCTATGCATCACCATTACCCTGCGTGTGCATAGGAATTTTTTTGAAATTACTACGTTCCCCAATACGCACAACATGATCGATGGTGCACCGTAGAGCAAGCTATGTGCGCCAGTGCCGATAGTCTGCGGCTCGCCGCAGAGTGAGAGGCACGGCGCATCACACAGCAAGAGTGGATCCATCAGCGCTTCCCTGCTATCGACAGGGCGGTGCAGCTGGTACACGTCCTATGAGTACCCCCATTCCTTGCCAGAAGTGGGCAGAGGCCGTCTACACCGTACTTGCACCAGAGGGCAGTCGCGCCATACTTGCACTGGACGCCCGTCGCGCCGTTCGCATGGGTAGCGCCATTCGCCTTATCCACGGCCCACTCGATGCCAACGTGCTAGTCGCTAGGTCCGACCGCCTCCTTGGCCTAGGTGTCCATATGGGCGCAGTAGAGGAGAATGGCTGTCACATCCTCGAGCTGGTGATCTCCGATGAAATTGCCAACTTGGAGCTCGAGATCTCACTCCGGATGTATCGCGAGCATGTCGACCGCTTGGACGAACACCTGCACGGGTTCAGGCAGAGCCAAGAGCTACCTTAGGCAAGGACTGCTGGTCATGGACGTGTTTATTTTGTTGACTCATTTCAATGTGGAACGCTATGTATTCACGACAATCATAATCTTGCTCTGTTTATTGCTGTGTTTAAATGTGTGTACTATATTTTCCATTCTTATATGTTCTGTTTCAATGTGTGCATATATGCTTTCCTATCTGTATATGTGGATGATAACAACTAGATACAAATTAGTAATACTAAAACAGATAGAAAATGGAATTCATAATATATATTTATTGTTCATTAGTTCATCACAGAATATATATAATATCGTCACTTATACATGATGATACCTAACTACCATGTACAATGCATAAAATTGAAAACGAACAATACTAAAACTAATAATCCCTCCCGGGGCAGTATTCAGGCAGCCCCACGCCAGCAGCTCCCTAGTGCGCGGTGTCCTCCTAGAGTGGAGGTAGTACTCTGCCTCATCCATCCCATAGCGCTTGACGTACCAATTCGCCTCTTGCTGGCGAACGAGCACGAACGATCTTGCCATTTCGTTGGGCGCCCATCAGAGCTCCTTGTAGGTGGCACACTCGAGCTTATCGGCCCACCTCCATGCAGCGATGAGGAAACTAGCGCCTTTGACCTTCCTCGTGAAGTACCCATCTTCGTACACCTCCTCTGCACGATGACACGCCTAGCCCCAAAGCTCCACCGCCTCCTTTTTCCAGGCGGCCTCACGGGCTTCACAAGCTGCCTAGTACCTGCTTCGTCCTCCGCCATCTTCTTCTTGAACACCACTTTCCTGGCTTTCTCGGCCGGCGGTAGCGATTTCCATAGACAAAGATTGTACTGGCCCCAAAACCACTCCATGCAACCTCGTCCGGCGGCCCGTAGGGGTCCTCCTCGTCGCTGCTCTTCGACTGAACGTCCTCAGGGGGCGGCGCCTCCTTGTGGGCGCGTGGGTAGATTGGCGGTGCCATGGCAGAGATTTGTGTGTGTGTGTGTGTGTGTGACGGCGATCAAGGGGAGGATGTGGATGATAATGCAGGCGAGATGACGTGATCAAGGTAGTATTTATTGGTGACCGGAATCTAGATCGACGGGAACAGTACACACGCGGTCGCCGAAATTTACGAGTACTGTAGTTTGAATTGCACACGATTCCCACAGAAAAAGCCGTGTGTGAACTTAATAGCTGACAATTTACAATACGGAACCACGTCTGATTAATAACCTGCACCACTCACCTTCCAAACCTCGAGGTGCGAAATAGAGTGCCGATTGTGTGGGGCCCGATTGTCTTCCCGGATATTTACATTGTTTCCTCCTATAAGGGACGAATGCTTATTTTGTGTTACCATGGCACTCCATGCATGTGTCCAAGCCATGACACCAATATATTTGAAAATTCCTTCCAACTTATGCACATGGAATTAACTCGCACACAAGTACACAAATATGATTTTTCAAACCGTTATGGTTAGCTGCTGTGTATACATGTAGTTCAGATTTGAATTACAGTCATTAAGTGGCTAGAAAATCTCTTAAATGTCTTAAAAAGGTCAAATAACCCCTGAAATTTTCGAAATTTTTACATGACAGTTTTATTAGTGCACATTAACTATAGAAATTTTTTGAAGGCCATAAGAGGAAGCTATCGTCGGTTTATCATAAAAATGCATTGTTCCCTCTAGGAACCACGAGCCTTCTAGTGAGTAGCTCCGGTTTGTGAGGGACGTGTGTCCAAACTTTCGTCAAACAGGCCAATTTTTTTACCACAACATCTTGGTGGCATGCCATTACGTCAAGGAAGGTTTCATGTATTCTTGATAATTTTTGATTTTTTTAGAATTTAACTGCCATGGCATGCACTCCATGCTTTCTGTCCAAGCTGTGACACCAATATGTTTGAAAATTCCTTCGTATTTACTGCACATGGAATTAACTCACACACAAGTACACAAATATGATTTTCAAACCGTTATGGTTAGCTGTTGCATGTACATGTAGTTCAAATTTGAATTACAATCATTAAATGGCTAGAAAATCACTTAAATGTCCCGATAGGGTCAAATGACCCCTGGAATTTTCCAAATTTTGACATGATAATTGTATTACTGCACATTAATTGTAGCAAAATTTTGAAGGCCATAAGAGGAAGCTATCGCCGGTTCATCATCAAACATGCATTGTGCCCTCTCAGAACCACGACCCTTCTAGTGAGTTGTTCTGGCTTGTGAGGGGTCTGTGTCCAAACTTTCGTCAAACAGGTCAATTTTTTATACCACAACATCTTGGTGGCATGCCATTAAGTCAAGCAAGGTTTCATGTATTTTTGATCATTTTTGAATTGTTTGGAATTTAAATGCCATGGCATGCACTCCATGCTTTGTGTCCAAGTCATTACACGAATATGTTTGAAAATTCCTTCATATTTACTGCACATGGAATTACCTCGCACACAAGTACACAAATATGATTTTTCGAAACCGTTATGATTAGCTGTTGCATGTACATGTAGTTCAAATTTGAATTACGATCATTAAATGGCTAGAAAAATCACTTAAATGTCTTAAAAAGGTCAAATGACCCTTGTAATTTTCCAAATTTTGACATGACAGTTGTATTAGTGCATGTTAACTATACAAATTTTTTGAAGGCCCTAAGAGTAAGCTATCACCGGTTCATCATCAAAGATGCACTGTGTCCTCTTGGGACCACGAGCCTTCTAGTGAGTAGCTCCGGTTTGTGAGGGGTGTGTGTCCAAAGTTTCGTCAAAGAAGCCATTTTTTACCACAATATCCTGGCGGCATGCCATTACGTCAAGCAAGGTTTCATGTATTTCTGATCATTGTTTTTTGAAATTTATTGCCATGGCATGCACTCCATGCATGTGTCCAAGCCGTGACACCAATATGTTTGAAAATTCCTTTCAACTTACTACACATGGAATTAACTCGCACACAAGTACACAAACATGATTTTTCAAACCGTTATGGTTAGTTGTTCCATGTACATGTATTTCAAGTTTGAATTACGGGCATTAAGTGGCTAGAAAATCACTTAAATGTCTTAAAAAGGTCAAGTGACCCCTGAAAGTTTCCAAATTTTGACATGACAGTTGCATTAGTACTCCAAATTTTCTCGTACATTTAAAACACCATCTGTTGCCACTATACTCCAAATTCGTCTTTCACAGCTAATACAAAATATCAACAACATCACACACAGTTTGTTGTAGGACCCGTTTGCGACGAAAATCTGTGGGCCTATTTAAGTCTTTCTCCATAAGCTTATACGGCTTCGTTTGCTCCAGTGTCGGTCACCCCTGAATCCATGAATCCCCGATCCCCATTCCCACAACCCCATCTTGCAAAGAATGACACCGTGGAAATGCTTCATGAGGGCCCGTATGGTGATCGCGTCCACCCCGAGTGCCACCGCCTACACCGATAGCGTGGCCGCATCCACATTGAGCACGGCCGCATCCGCCGAGAGGGCAGCTACAACAGCCGAGACGGCCGTATCAGCTACTATGACGGCGGCTGCAAACGCCGAGATCACTCGAGCTGCCGTCCGTGCTGCCGATGTCGCCCTGGCCCAGGTCAAGGCCATCCACACCAAATCGAGGACGCACACGCCAAGATATTCCAGGCCACCTCGGAATCCAGCATGCAACACATGTCCGAAAAGGCGGCGGAGGCCATGGAGCACCTGCTTCCTCATGAGATCTCTGAGCGGGAGCCGGAGATGAAGGAGGCTGCAGAGATCGAGGAGCGCCGGGAGGAGGAGTTGTGTGTGGCCGAGGTCGAGGTAGAGAAGAATCTGTCCGTCGAGGAATAGGTGGTGGAGTACCAACGCGAGCTCTACCTCATATACATCTATTCACAGGGTCTGCTGTCAGTAAACTTGCAAAGATGTCTGATCAGATTGATAGTCAGAACAGGTCTGAGGAACATGTGCAGCTGAGTGAGGTTCAGATCCCTCAAGCACTTCTGATGGTGGCAGCAGGAGCACTCCAAGTAATTTTCCAAGGCAGCCACCAGAACAAGGAAGAAGAGAATCTCAGATTCAGAGGATGAGGACTATGTGGCTACTGAGGAGGAAGTAAGCTCCAAGAAGAAGGTGCTGAAAAAGGAGTATGGCACAACTGCTATAGTTAAGCCAGGGATGAGTAAGAAGGCTCTAGCAAGAATGATTCCTATGTCTAAGACCAGAGCCTCCACTCAAGAGACAATGGAGTTCACTCTTGAACCCAAAGAAGGTGGAGAATGTAAGAAGAGGAAGGAGAGGGTCAAGAAGACCATTGCCAGAGTCATTGGCAAGCCCTCCATGATGAGAGATCCCTTTGAAGATGATCAAGAAGAAGAGGATGCTCCAGCACCTAAAGCTCAGAAGCTTATGGGAGATGCTATAAAGTCAGGGGCTGCAACATCAAAGCCCAAAGCTGCTCCAAAAGCTCAAGCTCGGAAGCCTCCTAAGCCCAAGAGGAACACTAGAAGTATTCCTGCTGAAGAGAAGAACAAGGCCCCAGTGCCTGAAGTTGAAGAAGAGGATGATGAGTCTCATGTTTTGAGAAAGCTGAAACCCAAGATCACAGACTAGAATGATACTCATCCAGTGGCTGAAGACATGCACATCAGCAAAGATGCTGGACTGAGATTGTGGAGACAGTCCAATCCCTATGTTGTGAGGAGAAGGACTGCAGTTGACTACAGGTTCCACACAAAAGAACATCAAGACTTCTATGAAACTATTTTCCTTGACAAGAAGCCCATTGTGTGTGACATGAGATGAGTTGATTGGGAATTCATCAAGGAGAATGAAGATCACTTCCGAGGAGTTTATGACAGCTTCAAAACATGTGGAGTAGATGAGTTTGTTAGATAGAAGCTCACAAAATGGAATGATGAGCTGATCATGCAGTTTTACTCCACTTCTCACTTTTACCCGGATGGGAAGATCATTTGGATGTCAGAAGGTACTAGGTACCAGTCCACTGTTGAAGAATGGGCCAAGTTGCTACATGCCCCAGAGGAACATGAGGATTACTTGGATGTGTATGCCAAGAAGAAGAAAGACCACAAAACTATGGCAAACATGTACAAGGAGATCCCAGATGAAGCTTTGGAGACTCACAAGCTTGGATTAGTACATTTCTTGTTGTCTGGTCTGCCTACCATCAACTGGATCCTTAGGCACACATTGCTACCCAAGTCAGGAGATCACAAGATGATCAGAGGACATTCTATCAACCTGCTATAGCTTTTTGATGTCCCTTAGAAGTTCAAGGTCATGAGTTTGATTGTAGAGACAATCAAAAGGACTGCCGCTGACCAGAAGAGAAGTTGTGGGTATGTTCCACACATTCAGGAGCTCATCAACTCCAAGATGGGCACAGGAACATATCTGTTGGATAAGGAGCATCTACCCTTATATCCTGATTTTGAAGTCAACACTATAGTGATGAATGAGGAGGAACTATCATCAGTTCAAGCACAGGAGAAGAGAGCCAAAGCAAAGGCTAAGAAAGCTGCCAAGATGCCAAGTGTTGAAGAGGCATCTCAAGTTTTCCTGAAGAGCAAGCAAGATCAACTTGCATATCTGATCCAGTCTACACTGAGGATTGAGAAGGGCTTAGCCACCCTGACTCGAAACCAGGAGAGCTTGGAGAGGATCGTGGAAACCAAATTTTATGATCTTGATCTGAAGGTAACTGAGATTCAAACAACAGTTGAGCAGCTCCAGGAGGAAGCAGAAGATAAGAGAGGGAAGGCAACCACTGATGCATTTTAGCGAGTGCCTAGAGGACACAGGTCTGCTGCAGTGCATGTACCTGATACAAGAGCAACAACATCAGCACCAGTAGCCACAACCTCAGTGCCACTTCCAACAGCCACTCTAGCAGCTGCAACTACATCAACGGATGCCTTCGTCCTTGGAGTTCTCTCTACACCACCTCCCGAAGACCAAGCCTGAGAGACACATAACACTATGCATATTTGAACTTTTTGGTCACTTGTTGCCAAAGGGGGAGAAATATGTATAGATCATAGGCTTCAAGAGAGTGTTTTGCTTCTTTGCCTTTTGGTTGAACTTTTTATTGTATGCCTGTGTGAGATACTTTATGTCCTTGTGTGAGATACTTGTGTGATCATGTGATTGATGATATGCTACTTTAATACTTGCTTGTATGATACTATCTTTTATATCTCTATATGATCATTCACTTTGCTTGGTGATGAGTGCATGCTTTTAAGTTATATCATTTTGAGCGCTCCACCAAGATGTATGTGACATGGAAGAGTGACCCATGATCCTAATCGATTGTGCATTTGCATTCAAAAGCAAATTTTAAATAATGCACAAATTTAGGGGGAGCTCTTACTTATCACATACTTGTCAAAGCGACGATGTAATTCAATCTTATTATCATTTGTCAAAGCTTTGATCTATATGTTGTCATCAATTACCAAAAAGGGGAAGATTGAAAGTGCAACTATCCCTGGGTGGTTTTGGTAATTCCTAACAACATATAGCTCATTGAGCTAATACTATATCAAGATAAATATTTTAGGAAAGCTCAATGATTGTCATGGCATGGATTAGAAATGTGGACCCCTCAAAATGCTAAGGACAAAAGATTGGCTCAAGACTCTACATTTTACCTTTTAGTGATCCAAGATCACATTGAGTCCATAGGAAAAGCCAATACTATTAAAAGGGGGTGAGGTGTTGCTTAATGGGTCACTTGCTCAAAATGCTTAGTGATATGCTCCAAAATCCTCAACCACTTTCTCATATACACATATGTCCCAAACCAAAAGTCAAACTCGGCCCCACCGAAACTTTCCATCCGGCGCCACCGAGTTCAGTTGGCATAGCCACTGCCACAAAACCCTAGTCACTTCGGTCCCCCCGGTAGGGATCTCAGTCTCACCGAGATGGGATTGCAAAATGCTTAGTGATATGCTCCAAAATCCTCAACCACTTTCTCATATCCACATATGTCCCAAACCGAAAGTCAAACTCGGCCCCATCGAAACTTTCCATCCGGCGCCACCGAGTTCAGTTGACATAGCCACTGCCACAAAACCCTAGTCACTTCGGTCCCACCGGTAGGGATCTCAGTCTCACCGAGATGGGATTGCAAACTCTCTATTTCCCTTCGTAACGTTTTGGTCCAACCGAGATGAGCGAATTAGTCCCACAGAGTTTTCTTGACCAACTCTCTATTTGCTTATTACCGAAATCGGTCCCACCGAGTTTGTGTAATCGGTCTCACCGAGATTACATTATGCCCTAACCCTAATGAAATCGGTCCCACTGAGTTGACATGTTGGTCCCACCGGAAACCCTAACGTTCACATTTTGAACTGAATCGGTCTGACCGAGTTTTTTGATTCGGTCCCATCGAGTTTAGTAAATTGTGTGTAATGGTTAGATTTTGTGTGGAGGCTATATATACCCCTCCACCCACTCTTCATTCGTGGAGGGAGCCATCAAAACATGCCTACACTTCCATATACATTTTCTGAGAGAGAACCACCTACACTTGTGTTGAGGTCAAGATATTCCACTCCAACCACATAAATCTTGATCTCTAGCCTTCCCAAGTTTCTTTCCACTCAAATCATCTTTCCACCAAATCCAATCCTATGAGAGAGAGTTGAGTGTTGGGGAGACTATCATTTGAAGCACAAGAGCAAGGATTTCATCATCAACACACCATCTATTACCTTTTGGAGAGTGGTGTCTCCAAGATTGGTTAGGTGTCACTTGGGAGCCTCCGTCAAGATTTGTGGAGTTGAACCAAGGAGTTTGTACGGGTAAGGAGATCGCCTACTTCGTGAAGATCTACCCTAGTGAGGCAAGTCCTTCGTGGGCGATGGCCATGGTGGGATAGACAAGGTTGCCTCTCTGTGGACCCTTCATGGGTGGAGCCCTCCGTGGACTCGCGCAACCGTTACCCTTCGTGGGTTGAAGTCTCCATCAAAGTGGATGTACGATAGCAACACCTATCAGAACCATGCCAAAAATCTCCGTGTCTACATTGCGTTTTCTCCCTCCAAACTCCTCCCTTTACCTTCATGTGCAATGTTTTACATTCCGCTGCTATACTCTTAGACTTGCATCTGTAGGTTGTTTACTTGACTAGTGCTAAGTTGCTAAAGCCTGCCAAGACTTAAAATTGGGAAAAGGCTAGATTTTTATTTGGTCACGTAGTCTAATCACTCCCCCTCTGGACATACTTTTGATCCTACAAGTGGTATCAGAGCTTTGGTCTCCTTTTGCCTTAATTTCCATAGCTTTTGGTGATCATAGCCTTGGTTTCACAACCTAGGAGAGTATGGCGTCTAGCAAGGGAAATTACCACCGTAGAGGTCCTTACTTTGATGGTACAAATTTTGCTAGTTGGAAGCATAAGATGAAAATGCATATTCTTGGACATAACCTTGCCATTTGGGCTATTGTGCGTATTGGCTTCCAAGGTGAATTCTTTGATGGGAGAGAACCAAATCGTGAAGCAAGCGCGGAAGAGTTGAAGATGCTACAATACAATGCTCAAGCTTGTGATATTCTCTTCAACGGATTGTGCCCCGAAGGATTCAACAAAATCAGACGTCTTGAGAATGCAAAGGAAATTTGGGATACTTTGATTGATATGCATGAATGTACCGACTCCGTCAAGGAATCCAAATGGATGTGCTTCAAAGTCAACTTGACAAGTTCAAAATGAAGGATGGAGAAGGTGTCGCTGAAATGTACTCTAGGCTTGCTCTCATCACAAGTGAGATTGACGGCTTAGGAAGTGTCCTAAGAGCCTTGGATGAAAAATATGATACCATGTGCACATTGATCCAAATGATGCCCAATTACAAAGATCTCAAGCCAACGGAAGTCATTGGAAGAACTGTTGCTCATGAGATGTCACTCAAGGATAAGGAAGAGCTTCACAACAAGTCAAGTGGTGTTTACAAATCCTCATGTGATGCTCCCACATCATCAAGTGAGAAACAAGCCTTCAATGAAGAATTGAGCCTAATGGTGAAGAACTTCAACAAGTTCTACAAGAATAGAAGCAAGTAAAGAAGTTCCAAGTCAAGGTCCTACAATGACAAAAGATCTTCAAGCCGTGAAGGAAATTGCTACAATTGTGGAGGACCTGGACACTACTCCAATGAGTGTACGGCTCCCTACAAAAGAAGAGAAGATTCTCCAAAAAGAAGAAGTAGAAGAGAAGAATCACCACCAAGAGAGAGAAGGAGTAGAGATGACCGTTATGAACGAAGAACATCACGGAGAAGCAAGGATTCAGAAAGGAAGGACAAATCATCAAGGAGCTACACAAAACGAAGACATAAAGCTCACGTTGGTGAATGGGTATCCGGCTCCGACTTCGACGATCACTCCGAGAGAAGTTATCACTCTGACTCCGAATATACTCAAGATGAAGATCTACCCTAGTGAGGCAAGTCCTTCGTGGGCGATGGCCATGGTGGGATAGACAAGGTTGCCTCTTCGTGGACCCTTCGTGGTTGGAGCCCTTTGTGGACTCGTGCAACCGTTAACCTTCGTGGGTTGAAGTCTCCATCAACGTGGATGTACGATAGCACCACCTATCAGAACCACACCAAAAATCTCCGTGTCTACGTTGCGTTTGCTCCCTCCAAACTCCCCCCTTTACCTTCACATGCAATGTTTTACATTCCGCTGCTATACTCTTAGACTTGCATGTGTAGGTTGTTTACTTGACTAGTGCTAAGTTGCTAAAATCTGCCAAGACTTAAAATTGGGAAAAGGCTAGATTTTTATTTGGTCAAGTAGTCTAATCACCCCCCTCTAGACATACTTTCGATCCTACAATCTCGTTACCGGCAAGTCTCTTTACTCGTTCCGTAATGCATCATCCGGTGACTAACTCATTAATCACATTGCCTGCAAGGCTTATAGTGATGTGCATTGCCGAGAGGGCCCAGAGATACCTCTCCGAAACACGGAGTGACAAATCCTAATCTTGATCTATGCCAACCCAACAAACACCATCGGAGACACCTATAGAGCATCTTTATAATCACCCAGTTATGTTGTGACGTTTGATAGCACACTAAGTGTTCCTCCGGTATTCGGGAGTTGCATAATCTCATAGTCATAGGAACATATATAAGTTATGAAGAAAGCAATAGCAATAAACTAAATGATCATAGTGCTAAGCTAACGGATGGGTCATGTCAATCACATCATTCTCTAATGATATGACCCCGTTCATCAAATGACAACTCATGTCAATGGTTAGGAAACTTAACCATCTTTAATCAAAGCTAGTCAAGTAGAGGCATACTAGTGACACTTTGTTTTGTCTATGTATTCACACATGTATCAAGTTTCCGGTTAATACAATTCTAGCATGAATAATAAACATTTATCATGATATAAGGAAATATAAATAACAACTTTATTATTGCCTCTAGGGCATATTTCCTTCAGTTTTGACCTAGAAAAAATAAGGAGAGGACTTTCGGGACGAAGTGTCGCCGCCTTGAGGTGGAACTTGGGCAGGAGCACTTTTGCCCTCCGACGGAGCAATTCTGCCGGGGGAACTTCCCTCCTGGAGGGGGAAATCATCGTCATCATCATCACCAACAACTCTCCCATCTCGGGGAGGGAAATCTCCATCAACATCTTCAACAACACTATCTCCTCTCAAACCCTAGTTCATCTCTTGTATTCAATCTTGTTACCGGAACTATAGATTGGTGCTAGGGGGTGACTAGTAGTGTTGATTACATCTTGTAGTTGATTACTATATGGTTTATTTAGTGGAAGATTATATGTTCAGATCCATTACGCATATTAATATCCCTCTGATCATGAGCATGTTTATTGTTTGTGAGTAGTTACCTTTGTTCTTGAGGTCACGGGATAAATCATGTTGCAAGTAATCATGTGAATTTGATATGTGTTTGATATTTTGATGGTATGTATGTTGTTATTCCATTAGTGGTGTCATGTGAACGTCGACTACATGACACTTCACCATATTTGGGCCTAAGGAAATGCATTGTGGAGTAGCAAATAGATGGTGGGTTGCAAGAGTGATAGAAACTTAAACCCCGGTTTATGCGCTATTCCGTAAGGGACCGATTGGATCCTAGAGTTTAATGCTAAGGTTAGAATTTATTCTTAATACTTTTCTCGTAGTTGCGGATGCTTGCAGGAGGGTTAGTCATAAGTAGGAGGTTTGTTCAAGTAAGAACAACACCTAAGCACCGGTCCACCCACATATCAAATTATCAAAGTAACGAACACAAATCAAACCAATATGATGAAAGTGACTAGATGAAATTCCCGTGTACCCTCAAGAACACTTTGCTTATTTTAAGAGACCGTTTTGGCCTATCCTTTGCCTCAAAAGGATTGGACTACCTTGCTGCATACTTGTTACTATTATCTTTATTTGCTCGTTACAAATTATCTTGCTATCAAACTACTCGCTACTTACAATTTCAGCACTTGCAGACAATACCTTACCGGAAACTACTTGTCATTTCCTTCTGCTCCTCGTTGGGTTCGACACTCTTACTTATCGAAAAGAGCTACAATTGATCTCCTATACTTGTGGGTCATCAATGGCATGAGGAACTATAATCTCTAATTGTTATTGCAAACATGTTTCATCATAATGGGCTGAATCATGGATACTAGGTTAAACATATTTACAAAAACAGAACAAGTCGAGTTCATACCCGTTTCTCTCTGCCATGGCCAGTTCATTGAATATCGCCATTATTGGCTTTCACTTGCACGATCGAACGATATGAAAATAATAATAGTGCAAGCGTGTCGTGGACTAAGCTGGAATCTACAAACATTTTATTCAAGAGGAGAAGACAAGGTAAAATGGGCGCTTTGTTAGATCAACAATAATGCATATGAGAGCCACTCAACATTTTCATCGTGGTCTTCTCCTCGGCACGACTCAATAAAAAGAAAAGGAATTCAGAGAAACACACTGAAATATTTTTGGAGCTTTTGGTTTTCTTGAACAAGCAAATAAAAGGGAAAATCAAAAATGAGAAAAACTATTTACACGGGAAAGCTCCCAACAAGCAAAAGAAGAACAAGGAAAACTTTTTGGGTTTTCTTTTTAGTGCTACAACTAACTATTCTAGAAAGAAAAATAAAAAAGAAGCAGGAAATATTTTTGGATTTTCTCAAAGTTTTTCAGACACACAAGAAGAAAGTGAGAAAATAAATCTAACATGGACAATACAATGAAAGAGTGTGGACACCGACAAATAAAGTGTGTGAACATGGATGTAATGTCGGTGGAAATACGTACTCCCCCAAGCTTAGTCTTTTGGCCTAACTTGGTAACCAGTCAGTAGTCGAAGAAACAATGGGGTCCCATGTCGAACTACTGAGGAGCGGGCACCTGTGGATCCCACTGCTAAGGCTCCTCCTCTGCTGCAGCCTGGTTGTTCCGTTAGGCGATGATATCTGCAAGCATAATCCTGTATCCACCCCTGGCAATAGGATCAAACAAAGCAGGTGCAGGCAATGGAATAATATCATGAGTTCTCACACTGAAAACCAGGTTATATGGAATAGGGATGTTAGGGTAATCGGTAGCAATAAACTAGTGGTGTTCCATGGCCACGCGATCTAGGTAAACCTTGGGCAAAGGATAATCATGCAAGCGTATCTGAACATTAAAGCGAGCCGCCAAATGAGTAGCGTAAATACCACCATGTATTTTACCCTTGGATTTATTAATGTGAAGGTGACGTGCCACAATAGCTCCCAAGCTATAAGTGTTGTCGCCTTCAAGTGCACGACGTAAAACAACAAGGTCTGGGGCACTGAGTGCACCCACCTTCTCTCTAGCAAGCAAGCATTTTGCAATGAAAAGAGTAAAGTAATGAATAGCAGGAAAATGCAAGCCATCGACGGTGATACTCGACACCCCCCTCTCATCACCCACTGTCAAAATACGATAAAATCCTTCAAACTCTATAGGCCAAGGCTCTACCAAACCACCATCAGAAGGAAGCAAGCATATTGCACAAAATTCAGTAAGCGGTATCTGATGGGGTTCAACATATAAATTAAACCGCACCTCGGGGGGATTATTCCTAGGAAGAAAAGTAAAACTTTGCACAAAGGAGTTTGTGAGGAGATGATACTCTTCACATTCAGCTGCGCTGAAGTCGGTGAGGCCGACATTAGCAGCAATTGTGCAAACTCTTGAAGGATTCCAACCCCTTCCATGAACGGGTTATGCGGCCATTCGCACGGCCGTACCTCCACCAATCTCTAGGGGCGGAGATCACTATCAGATGACTCCCCAATCACTCCCTTGGATTTCTTCTTGGAAGCAAACTTCCCAAAGATACTCATGTTTTTCCTACGAACAAAAATTCTGAAATTTTTAGTCCACAATTTTTTTCTCAACAAAACTTTACAAGATTGGTAGCAACTAGTCATAGGCATACATAGAGGCCATAACAAGCATTCAAACTACTTAGAACTCTAAGAATTCAACATGCAAGCTGATGTCTACTACACAACCTTCTTCTTGTAGACATTGTTGGGCCTCCAAGTGCAGAGGTTTGTAGGACAGTAGCAAATTTCCCTCAAGTGGATGACCTAAGGTTTATCAATCCATAGGAGGCATAGGATGAAGATGGTCTCTCTCAAGCAACCCTGCAACCAAATAACAAAGAGTCTCTTGTGTCCCCAACACACCCAATACAATGGTAAATTGTATAGGTGCACTAGTTCGGCGAAGAGATGGTGATACAAGTGGTATATGGATAGTAGATAAAGGTATTTGTAATCTGAAATAATAAAAACAGCAAGGTAATGAATGATAAAAGTGAGCGTAAACGGTATTGCAATGCATTGAAACAAGGCCTAGGGTTCATACTTTTGCTAGTGCAAATTCCCTCAACAATACTAACATAACTGGATCACATAACTATCCCTCAACATGCAACAAAGATTCACTCCAAAGTCACTAATAGCGGAGAACAAACAAAGAGATTATGGTAGGGTACGAAACCGCCTCAAAGTTATTCTTTCCAATCAATCCGTTGGGCTATTCCTATAAGTGTCACAAACAGCCCTAGAGTTCGTACTAGAATAACACCTTAAGACACAAATCAACCAAAACACTAATGTCACCTAGATACTCCAATGTCACCTCAAGTATCTGTGGGTATGATTATACGATATGCATCACACTATCTCAGATTCATCTATTCAACCAACACAAAGGACCTCAAAGAGTGCCCCAAAGTTCTACCGGAGAATAACGACGAAAACGTGTGCCAACCCCTATGCATAGGTTCATGGGCGGAACCCGCAAGTTGGTCACCAAAACATACATCAAGTGAATCATGTGATATCCCATTATCACCACAGATATCCACGACAAGACATACATCAAGTGTTCTCAAATCTTTGAAGACTCAATCCGATAAGATAACTTCAAAGGGGAAACTCAATTCATCACAAGAGAGTAGAGGGGGGAAGAAACATCATAGGATCCAAATATAATAGCAAAGCTCGCGATACATCAAGATCGTATCATCTCAAGAACACGAGAGAGAGAGAGAGAGATCAAACACATAGCTACTGGTACATATCCTCAGCCTCGAGGGAGAACTACTCCATCCTCGTCATGGAGAGCACCGGGATGATGAAGATGGCCACCGGAGAAGGATTGCCCCCTCCGGTAGGGTGCCGAAACGGGTCTAGATTGCTTTTTGGTGGCTACGGAGGCTTCTGGCGGCGAAACTCCTGATCTATTCCCTGTTCCGGAAGTTTTAGGGTATATGGAGTTATATACTCAGAAGAAGCACGTCAGGGGAGCCACGGGGGCCCCACGAGGCAGGGGGGCGCGCCCTAGGGGGGTGGGCGCGCCCCCACCCTCGTGGGCAGCTCTCGTATCTTCTGACGTGGGGTCCAAGTCCATCAGGTGTGTTTCCTTCCAAAAATAACTTCTCCAGTTGATTTCGTTCCGTTTCGACTCCGTCTGATATTCCTTTTCTTCAAAACACTGAAATAGGTATAAAACAACAAATCTGGCTGGGCCTCCGGTTAACAGGTTAGTCCCAAAAGTAATATAAAAGTGGATAATAAAGCCCATAAACATTCAAAACAGTAAATAATATAGCATGGAGCAATCAAAAATTATAGATACATTGGAGACGTATCACAAGCTCATCTACAGTAGCACCAAGAGTTGCTAATTATTCAAAATATAAACCAATAAAGCAAAAACTAATTGGACAAACGAATGAGTCACATACCCCCGAAACAACAATCCCCCGAAACAGTTTCAGAAACGGAGCTTCGAGCAAAGAGATCGAAATCTATGGGTTTGAGAGCAAGAACACGAGAGAGAGAGAGAGAGAGCAATGGTGAGTTTTTCTGGAGGTAGGTGATGATGTGGTATGAAGAGATAAGTGAGGGGTCCCACGTGGGTACCACAACCCACCAAGGCGCGCCTGGGGGTCTTGGCGCGCCCAGGTGGGTTGTGCCCACCTGGTGCACCTCCCTCTGATATTATTTGCACCAAAAATTCTTAAATATTCAGGAAAAACCGTATTAAATTTTCATAGCATTCTGAGAACTTTTATTTTTGGGTCATTTTTTATTGCACGGGAAATTGAGAAAACAGACAAAGCATGGCATTTTATTTTATTTAACTAATAAAAACAGAAAATAAAAGGTAGGGACAGAAGGTAGTGCTCACTAAATCCATCAACTTCATACCTCTCAAAAAAGATCCATTAATAAGGTTGATCGGGTCTTATTAACAACCACTTTTGATTAGCATGAAACCGAAGAACTTTCATAACTCACTAAGTTACCTCAACGGGGATATGAATGTCCCCAACAATAAGCATTTCATATTTATTTCTAACAGTAGGTAGAGGTAGTTTAAAACTTCCAATAGTGATTGTCAGAGATTTTTCAATAACATTAAATCATTCACTTGGAATCCTTTCTTCGGAAAGTGCACTTGTTGACGCTCAAAAGTGGCACGTTTATAAAGAGTGGCTTGAAGCTATGTCAAGATTAATTCAAACTTACTAGTGAAAGTCATCATGAAATGGCTCTTTTCGAGAAGATGAAGATGAATATGAAGATGGTCTAAAATGGAGCTTGGATGTAAAACTTATGACAAGTTCAGAGACCCTCGTGTCGACACCAGATTAAATAATGTCTAGTAACCCAATGAATATATCTTCAAATGGAGAAAGTTTCAACAAGAAAGTTGTGCGTCTCGTCGAAACGATCGATTTTGATATAAAGATCGTCTCAATCCGAGGTCGTATGCAAAAGTTAGAGCCCGTACAGCGAGACCCTCTGTAGCGACCAGACCTCAAACGGTCCAATCTCTGTGCTCCGGTGTCATCCCTGGATCAGTAATGCTGACACCACACAGTACTTGAAGGATTTATAACAGAGTAGCAATCACACACTTATTACATCGAGTGTCTCAAAAGAGAACTTATTACAATAAATATGGCTTAGGGCCATCTAATAACGATAACAACGGAAGGCTTGGAAGATAAGTGAGTCCATCAACTCCAACGGCATCACTGAGTATAGAACCACGACCTAAAACTCCTTAATCATCGTCTGAAAAGTCTGCAACATTAACGTTGCAGCCCGAAACGGGTCAGCACATGGAATATGCTGGCAATGTAACACATAGAGAGTAATGGAATGAAACAGCTATTCTATATGCATATTTGGCTGGTGGAAAGCTCTATGGTTATGGTTTTGCGAAAAGCCAATTTTTCCCTACTGCAAAGGAATAAATTTATTTAACTATCATGGTGGTTGTTAAACATTGAGAATGGTTGGCAGCATCCTCAATCCCAATTAAGCATCATCATTAACAAAACCCAACAAAATTAATTTTAGAGTAACATGTTGAGATTCACATGATAATCCAAGTACTAGATACTCAAGATGTCCATAACCGGGGACACATCTAACCATGATTAGTTTATACACTCTGCAGAGGTTTGCGCACTTTTCCCCACAAGACTCGATCTCCTCCGTTTGGTTTCTCGCACTACATGGTGTTTGAGAAGACGGATGACCGAGACATAGTCTTTCAGAAGCGCTAGCACCTTACGATCAGGTAGACCGTACCACCTACATCCCCTACATCTGCTAGTCTACCACTGTAAGAGTTCGCACGACTTAGTCAACTATGCTAAGCCCATAATAGCTTGTGGCTGCACACGGAGGTTTCTAGCATGAATAATCTCATGATCCCTTTGAGCCTGGGTGGCGGTCCAAAAGAAAACAGGCAATCCTGGAATACCCAGGTACCTCAATCCACCCAGATGTGTATTTAAGTTGCCACCTTAGATAAACCATTAATTAACAAACTCACATCTGTCATGGATATCACTCACCCAATCCACGTCTACTAGCATAGCATAGCAATAGTAAGCAAACGTAGAAGTAACTCCCAAAGGTTTGATAATAAACAGATAATAGGTACTACCTCAACTACTTCCCATCCCACAATTTAATTTAGATCCTAATCATGCAATGTTTGAGGATTTGATCTAATGCAATAAAATTGGGTAGTAGAAAGGTATGATCAAAGTATTACTTGCCTTGCCGGTGATCCGCGAAACCTAGAGATTCGAAGTAACAGGCGGCGCAATCCAGGTATTCTATCATAGACAAACAAACAGGCATACAATAAGTACTCATCTAATGCACAGGTAAAAGTCAAATAAGAGAACTAACCAGAAAGTTCAACTTAAGAACTCCGGTTTGCAAAAAGAATCAAATCGAACGAAGCAACGAAAGTCAAACGGCGAAAGAAAGCAACTTCGTTCTACTAATCTGAATCTAAGGCAATTTTTACAGTGGTATAAACTTGTTTAAGTTGGTTAAATGGATAGAGGGTTTCGAGACGAAACTCCAGGCGCTTGAATCGCCTGATTCCGATAAACGAGCGAAAAGTTATACTAAAACGAAAATCGGATCAGAAATCGCGACCAGAAAATAATCGCGGAAAATCCGAGAAAAAGAAAAAAGACAAACGGATTAACGAACGAATGTTCGTTAACCAGAACTAAACGATGAGAACGCTCGTTAAAACGAGCGAACGAGCGAACGCTCGCTAATTAACCTAAACCGAAAAAAACCGATAAAAAAACGAAAACTAAAAAAAACCGACGAAAAATCGAACGGTTTTTCGAGAAAACCGGCAGCATGGGAAACGAGGCAACCTCGGGCGGCGGGTCGGCGAGGCGGCGGCGCAGCGGCTCCGGCTCCAGCAGGCGGCGGCGTGCGGCGCTGGCGGCGGCGGCGGCGGGGTCGGGCGCGGGCGCTAGGGTTCGGGGCGCTAGGGTTCGGGGTGCGGGGCTGGGGTGGCTTCGGCTGGGCTCCCCCCGGCTTATAAAGCCAATGCAGGCCGGAGTCCCGGTCGAACACGGCCCGTTGGTCGGTGCGATTTTTTTAAATAATTACGCAGAGAAGAAAATAAAGTGAAATACTAAACGGACTCCAAAAATCCCAAAATAAATTTTCCCCGACTTCTAAAATCAAGCCGGACAAAGTGAACATTTATTTGGGGCCTAAATGCAATTTTGAAAAATGCATATTTTTCCTAAATTCAAATAAAATATCAAAAAACTCCGAAATAAAATCTTATTTGATTTCTTTATTAAATCCTCAATATTTCTTTATTTTGGGAAAGTCATTTTATTCCCTCTCTCATAATTTTGTAATAGAAATAATTGATGATAAAATAAATAAAATCAAATGATCCTTTTCTCAATTTTTGTGAAAACTCAGATATGAAAATAACGAAATCCCCAACTCTCTCCGTGGGTCCTTGAGTTGCTTAGGATTTCTAGGATCAAAATCAAAAGCAAATGATATATGATATGCATTGATGATCTAATGTATAACATTCCAAATTGAAGATTTGGGATGTTACACCCTCCAGCGAGCAAAATATGACGCCCGGAACCAGACACATATGTGGGTATGTCTGATGAGCTGCGTGAGTAATTAGCTATTTTGCACGAGCGATTTGACCCTCGAGATGACCTCCGATGAAAAAACGTTCAACATGAAAGATGTTAAGATTTCTTTTGGCCTCGTTTCCATCCGAGGTCGTTTGTCACCCCAAAAAGGACCCTCAAAGTACAGCCAGTTTAAACCGAACAGTTTTGGAAAGTTCGGATAAAACCAGTCCGAATTTGACTAGGGTTTTGGACGTGAATTGATGTAATTTTCTTGTAAGGAAAGCCTAGATAGATCCTTTGCTTGTACGGGAAGTCCAGCCGCCTCTTATATATGTTGGGGGTGACGGCCGATTGAAACAACACACACCAAATCTATCTACATCTTTTACCTTTACTTTTCCTTCTCCCTTGTTCTTCTTCTTCCTCGTTCTTCGTTCATTCTTCTTCATTGCAGGGCAGCGAACCTCAAGGCTCTAGGGGCGGTCAGGCCGACCTAGGGCAGCCCATAGCCACCGCCGCGTCCAGACGGGGTCCCTCCCGGGCTCGTGGGGTTTCGGGTCTACAAAAGCGCCCGCTGGATTGCTTGCGTACCACGCTTCTAGCAGGTCTCCTTCGACGTAAGCTGCGGTGCATCACCCCCGGCGTTGGAGGTACACGGTGATGTGTTCGTGTGCGAACACACTTTTTGGCGACTCCGCTGGGGACGAAGCTTTGAACGGTCTCCAGCCCGTTCTTGCTACGAAGAGATCGTCATCTAGGGTTTGCAATCTACAAAGGTAATATGAATACCCAATTCCCTACTGTAGATGCAAATAATTCATATGATGTTACTAGATCGTTCAATGATTATACTCTATCGGCCAACCCTAGTTTTTTCAATAAGGCATCTAATTACATGCATATGCTGATTCAAAGTAATTTACATGTTTCAACTTCTTATGATACTAGTAACATACAACATATGTATCCTAACTCTCATGCATCGGCAACCCCACAAATCCATATGCCGGTTAATCAATTTGAAACACCTCATGTTAAATTTTTCAATAGCATAGAAGAAAGTGTTTCACCTTTTTATTCATCGGCAACTAATTTGCATTATGTGAATCCAACCTTGCCGATGGATGGGAGAATTGGCCATGCTACTACTAGCTATTCGGCCAGTTACTCTCAACCATCATATGCTACACCTCATTTTAGTAATTTTTCAGCACCTATGCAACTATAGATGTTCATAATTCGGCCCCGCATCTTCATGGTCATAGCCGAATAAGTGAAAATTTTATAGGAACACATGTGTCGTCATCAAATACTGTAGCATATAATGCATACTCTATGCAATTCGAGAATTTCGGCAACACTCACAAATCATTGCCGAAAGAATCTGAAAGTATTGTGGAGCAATCCCTTCCAGAAGCGCTTGTGGCTGCGTT
Source organism: Triticum aestivum (assembly GCF_018294505.1). Classification (NCBI taxonomy): domain Eukaryota; kingdom Viridiplantae; phylum Streptophyta; class Magnoliopsida; order Poales; family Poaceae; genus Triticum; species Triticum aestivum. Next base: position 151,330,792 of record NC_057803.1, on the reverse strand, counting down.
AAAAAAGAGCTTGGCACAAAACAAGAAAATTAGTGCTCTTTGCCTTGAACAATATGAAAAGGGGTTGTTTCTTGATTATGCTGCAATAAAGGCTAGAGTTTTGCAAGAAGATGAAACTACATGCATTGATAGAATTGGCGAAAGAGCATATGGTTATACAGCAGTGCATACACCTCCACCTAGTACCGCAGCATATTATACACCCCCTACACAATTGCAAAATTTCGGCAACACTAACACTTCATTGCCGAAAGATTCTAAAAGCATTGAGAGGGGAGTTAAATCTTTGCGTGATAGGGTGCAAGTACTTCGTCAAGACAGAATTGATAGGGAATTGGCTCAAAGAAAAGAAGCCTTGCCAATTGATATAACTGGTGAAAATAAAGATGATTCGGAAACTAAAAGTGCTTCGGTGAAAAAGACGAATCAAGTAGTATATATTCCAAATCCATCAAATCCAAAGAGGCAAATATTGTTGAGAAAGGGCATGGAAAGTATAGCAAGACAGCCATACTTGATTTTTCTGAAGTTAATGGAACCTACTTCCTTCCCTATGAGTTTCGTGCCATAGTAATTGACGAGCTTCAAGAAAAAGAACAAGTAGACGAAGAAAGTTTAGTGGACAAGGATCTTCAAACTAATGATGCACGAAATCAAGAAAAAGATGATGACAAGGCGTTGAGGAGCTATCCGAAGGCGGAGCAAGATATTCTTCAAGTCATACCACCATCATGCTCTCCCAACATATTTGAAGAGGTATGTCTAGCAATTAGTTTACCTGTTTTCAGATTTGGTCATGACTTAGTTGTTCATGCATATATTAGAAAAATCTTCGTAAGAAATATTGAGAGACCAATGAAGAAGGGTAATTTATTTGTTAGCAATCAGATTGTCACAAAGCATATCGGTCAACACATTGCACCATTCAGAAAGACCGATAGCGAAAAATTATTGCAGCCAAGGCCTTCCCCATTGCTTTATCTAAAAATCATATCTAATTGGGTAGCTTTGCTTATTTCTTACTTGGCTACACTTGGTCTCAATTGAGACATGCATGTTCTAACTATTTTTGTTTCAGAAATTTAAAGCCAAGGTTAAAATCCTCTGAGCAAACCGATGCCAGTATAGTTTCTTATCCAAAGACATCGGAGATAGAGTGCAAAACACAATGCATAGCCGAATGGGGTGAGGCAAAATCTGAACCATTCGTTTGCTTAACTCCAAAGCCGTTCTCACAACAAGATCGGATAGAGAATAAAAAGTTTACCTTCAATTCAAGCATGTGTGATCAAATATTTAATTTGTTGTTGAGAAATAATTATATTAGAATTCTTGATCACCATGTTGAGCCATCTGTCCAGGAACGAATGTATTGTAAGTTGCATGATTCGTCCAAGCATAATTTTGAGGATTGCAACATGTTTCGTCAAATAGTGAAATCGACCATTGATAAAGGATGATTGAAATTTGTTGAGACACCAAGAGATCACCGGTCCATTCCGATTGGTCTCGATGGCAGAAAGTTTTTGCATCGGCTACTTCAAGCCGATCCATTTAAAGAGAAGGTAAAAACTGCAGGTGATGGGATTAAGCTTTCAAGTAAAGAAGTTGTTGAAGAGCATAATGAACATAATCTTGAGGGTGAAAATTCCATCGAAGCTACAATGGAGACGCCAAGGACTGGGGGGCAACAAGAAAATTCAAAGATCGGTGCAAGCACAACCAAAGGAAACAAAGACCGCAATAAGCACAAGTGCAAGAAATCCAAGGTCACTTTTGCACAATTATTAGATAAATATCAAAATAAGAGTGAAGAGAAAAGTGCTTATCGGCCAACTAATGCAAAAGCATCAAGATCACCCCCAAGGCGCAAATATGAGGATCGGTATTGGAAAAGTGAAAAATTTCATGCAACATATTCATATCCTTATTTTGGGCCGCCAATGCCAATGTCATGGATTCCTCCCTATGCTCGTGTAGATTCATATCCATCATGGGACAGGTATGATGCAAGGGCACATTCTCCATCTTATTTTAAACCATCTCACAAATATTATGCAGCTCCGAGAAGATCAACATTTGAACAATCACATGTTAAAGACCGTTTCAATCATAAGGAATCGGTCGAGAGCTCAAGAAAGAAGAAAGAGGTGGTCAAGCAAGTTTACCATGTTAAAATAGATGCTCGTAAGAGTGCAACTTCAGATTTGATATCAAATGAAAAAGAGCCAATTGATGTGTTGACATTGGCTATTAAAGACAATGAGACAAAGCAACCAATTATTGATAGTCGAAGTGCCAAATCTGAAGAAAAGAAGTTGAGAGTGCACAAGGCCAAAAAGGAATTGCCATTGGTCAAAATAGAATCACAGCCGAGATGCCCACCCGGCTTATCCTATTGGCAGAAGAGGGAATTACAAAAACTTAGTGCACAAGAACTTGAAGAAAGGAACATGGCATGTGTTCCCGAAGTAAGTGCTCAAAATAAGAATTATGTGAAAGCATCCATTACACGACATGCGACAAATATGAAGAAGGAAAAGAGTGAAAACTATGAAGGACCAAGCCGAAGGTTTCAACATCTTTGGTCCACACATTATCCATATTCTTCAACTATGCCGTTGATGCCTATGCCATGGAATTCGTCATCAGGTATGATTGGTTACCCTCAATGGGCTTGTTATAATCCATGGATGCAATATAATTTCTTACATCATGAAAGGGTATTTCCAAGTCACTATACATTTGATTAGCTACAAGTTTGTTGTTGATCCAAAGGACCGAAATACTTGATTTGTCATTTCATTTGTTTATTTTGGCTATATGTGCTTTGAATGAAGTTTACATGGTAATGACCGATATTTATCTATCGTCCTAAGATTATGTCAACGCATGGCCGGTGTAGTATTCTAACATCGTCCTTAGTTCGATTGGAGAGCGGGACAAGGTACGTGCTCATGGAAATTTATATGTATGCCTATATTATGATTGAATGGAGTTGAGACATCAAAACCGATGTCATTGAATATATGCTGCATAGACCAATTCATAGCTGTAGAATTGGCTAGTGGGCTTATACTTTGTTTGGATATGATTTGGCTTATGCATCTTTGAGATCTATAAGAGGCCAAATCATAGCTGATTTTATTACTAACATCGGATTAATGTCATGCATAATATTAGTATTAGCCTTGTCTCTCTAATACTATGGAGATTATGTTTTGATGGTTCAATTCATAGCAATGGCCAAGTGTTGGTGTTGTTTATATATCTCCTTATGGTACTATTTTTGAAGCCTCATTCCGCTTAGAATAATTTTATGCACGATTAATCAAGGCCGAATATGCATTGTTATTCGGATTGACTCTTTTACTTGCTATAGGTGCTATACAGATTGAGGCTTTCGGTGATTCGTTATGAGTAGTGCAACAAATATCCAAGGGTTATCAATGTTTTCACGAATCACTTATAGTTTATCTTGGGGTATGTCTAGATGCAAAATTTACCTTGGGTTGCATTAAAATTGTTCATATATTTATACATGTCAATTGAAGAGAGTTGGCATAGCAAGCATCCGGCTACCATGTCCGTCATGGTGTATTGCATATCTATCAATAGCCGTTGCTTATTCTTGCCAACATAGGTAAGGCCGAATTGGAGCTCACTACCTCGGCCACTAATGAAACTTTTATGCAGACAAAGTAAGGATTCAAGAAAGTTCATTGTTGATTATCTACAAGATCCTAGCAGAAGGGTGGACAATATGGTTGATGGATGGTCTTGACATGCATACATATGGAACTTTATAGTCGGATCAATGAAGTTGGGAAAGTCACCCAAGCTTGCATCAAAATATTCACACGAGCAATGGCCGATATAAACTTATCGTCCTAAGCATATGCAAAATGGCCGATGTAGTGTTGACATCATCCTTAGAGCAAGCTATGTGCAAGTTATTTTTCGGCACACAAGCTTTGCCGAAAAACAGGGGGGCTTGTGTTGACGCTCAAAAGTGGCACGTTTATAAAGAGTGGCTTGAAGCTATGTCAAGATTAATTCAAACTTACTATTGAAAGTCATCATGAAATGGCTCTTTTCAAGAAGACAAAGATGAATATGAAGATGGTCTAAAACGGAGCTTGGATGTAAAAGTTATGACAAGTTCAAAGATCCTCATGTCGAAACCAGATTAAATAATGTCCAGTAACCCAATGAATATGTCTTCAAATGGATAAAGTTTCAACAAGAAAGTTTTGCATCTCGTCGAAACGATCGATTTTGATATAAAGATTGTCTCAATGCGAGGTAGTATGCAAAAGTTAGAGCCCGTACAGCGAGACCCTCCAGCGAGCAAAATATGACGCCCGGAACCAGACACATATGTGGGTATGTCTGATGAGCTGCGTGAGTAATTAGCTATTTTGCACGAGCGATTTGACCCTCGAGATGACCTATGATGAAAAAACGTTCAACATGAAAGATGTTCGTCTCGTCAAAACGGTCAAGATTGCTTTTGGGCTCGTTTCCATCCGAGGTTGTTTGTCACCACAAAAAGGACCCTCAAAGTAGAGCCAGTTTAAACCGAACAGTTTTGGAAAGTTCGGATAAAACCAGTCCGAATTTGACTAGGGTTTCGGACGTGAATTGATGTAATTTTCTTGTAAGGAAAGTCTAGATAAATCCTTTGCTTGTACGGGAAGTCCAGCCGCCTCTTATATATGTTGGGGGTGACGGCCGATTGAAACAACACCAATCGAATAAACACATCTACTACTTTTTCGTGTTCATCTACTTTTTATCTCTCCCTTGTATCTTTCTTCTCGTTCTTCACTAGTTCTTCATGCCGGAGGACTGCGGAATCACGAGGCTCTAGGGGCGAGCGAATCGACCTGGAGCAGCCCATAGCCGCCGCAAGCCCTGACGGGGTCCCTCCCGGGTAAGCGGGGCTTCGGGTCTACAAAAGCATCACCCCTAGCATCGAGGGTACACGGTGACGTGTTCGTGTGCGAACAGCACTGTATGCTCATTATCATTGATACGAAAAGTGACCTTGCTTTTATTGCAATCAATAACAGCCCCTGCAGTATTTAAGAAGGGTCTACCAAGGATAATCGACATGTTGTCGTCCTCGGGCATCTCAAGTATAACAAAGTCAGTCAAAATAGTAACATTAGCAACAACAACGGGCACATCCTCACAGATACCGATATGTCAGCCATTTGCAAAGATATTTCAGTAGGTATGAGTTTATTCAAATCAAGTCTTTTATATAAAGATAAAGGCGTAACACTAACACCAGCTCCTAAATCACATAAAGCAGTTTTCACATAATTCTTTTTGATGGAGCAAGGTATAGTTGGTATCCCCGGTTCTCCAAGTTTTTAGGTACTCCATCTTTAAAAGTATAATTAGCAAGCATAGTGGAGATTTCAGCTTCTGGTATTTTTCTTTTATTAGTGATGATGTCTTTCATATACTTTGCATAAGGAAGCATTTTCAAGATGTCAGTCAAGCGAGTACGCAAAAAGACTGGCCTCAGCATTTCAGCAAAGCGTTCAAGTTCTTCCTCATCTTACTTTTTAGTTGACTTAGGTGGAAAGGGCATATGTTTTTGAACCCACTGTTCTCTTTCCTTACCATGTTTCCTAGCAACAAAGTCTCTTTTATCATATCTTTTATTTTTAGGTTGTGGGTTATCAAGATCAACTGCAGGTTCTATCTCAACATCATTGTCTGGTTCTTTATTATTTGTTTGAGGGTCTTCATGAGCCTCATCATTATCCTTTTCATTATCAGAAGGTGATTGTTCACTACCAGGTCGAGTTTCAGCATGAGAGATAGAAACTTCATTATCAGGCGGTTTTTCTACTTCAGGTTCACTAGAGGCATGCAAAGTCCTATCATTTTTCTTCTTATTTTTATTTTTAGGAGGACTATGTGCATCAGTGTTAGCTCTTTGAGAGTCTTGTTCAATTCTTTTTGGGTGTCCCTTAGGATAAAGTGGTTCTTGGATCATTTTACCTCCTCTAGTTGCTACTCTAACAACAAAGTCATGTATGTTATTGTTCATTTCATCTAGCAACTCTCTTTAAGATTTAGCAACTTGTTCTAACTGAGTTTGAACCATAGAAGCATGCTTTCCCACACCTCTAACATCATTTGAGATTCTGAATAACAAGTCACGCAAGCGAGTAATCATATCAGAATTGTATTTCAATTGTTCCATAACATTTGCATTGAAGTGATCTTGTTTTCTAATATAATTTTCAAACTCATAAAGACATTGGCTAGGGTGCATATTGTGAGGATTGTAATTATCATTCAATTTCATTAGATAATATACCTCTACCACCTTAGGAGGTAGTGGTGTATCAAAGCCCATGCATTAATTTAACAAGAGGTAAATTTTTGACATCCTCAGCTTTAATACCCTTTTCCTTCAAAGATTTCCTTGCCTCTTGCATATCTTCAGGACTGAGATATAAGATACCCCTCTTCTTCGGAGTGGATTTAAGTGGTGGTTCAAGAAGGGTCCAATCATCATAATTTTTCAATATGTTATTCAATAATTCTTCAGCTTTCCCAATAGTTCTTTCCCTGAAAACACAACCAACACAACTATCTAGGAAATCCCTAGATGCATCGGTTAGTCCATTGTAGAAGATATCAAGTATTTCATTTTCCACAAGAGGATGATCAGGCAAAGCATTAAGCAATTGGAGAAGCCTCCCCCAAGCTTGTGGGAGACTCTCTTCTTCAATTTGCACAAAGTTAAATATTTCCTGCAAGGCAGTTTGTTTCTTATGAGCAGGATTTTTTTTCCAGAGAAGTAGTAAATCATATCCTGGGGACTACGCACACAACCAGGAGCAAGAGTATTGTACCAAGCTTGATCATCACCCTTTAATGATAACGGAAATAATTTGAGAATATAGTAATAGCGAGTTTTATCATCATGAGTAAAAAGGGTGTCTATGTCATCCAACTTGGTAAGATGTGCCACAACAGTTTCAGTTTCATAACCATGGAGAGGATCAGATTCAACCAAAGTAATTAACTCTGGGTCGACAAAGAATTCATAATCCTTATCATAAATAAATATAGGTGAAGTAGAAAACTTAGGATCATATTGCATTCTAGCATTCAAGGATTTTTCTTTATACTTGCATAATAATTTCTCTAGATCATCTCTATCCTTACAAGCAAGAATGTCTCTAGTTGTCTCCTCATTCATAAGATAACCTTCCAGTACCTTAGGAAATTCATATCTAGGAGGGCTAGTTCTAGTAGGTGTTTCAAGATTTTCAGTTTCAAGCTCATCATCAGTTTCAACAATAGCATGCTCTCTTACTCTACCAATTTGTTCATCAAGAAATTCACCTAGTGGCACATCATCATCAAGCAAGGTACTAGTATCATCATAAGTATCATTCATAGCAGAAGTAGCATCATCAAAAACTTGCGACATATTAGGATTAATAGCATGTGGTGGTGTTGCAAGTTTACTTATAACAGAAGGTGAATCTAAAGCAGAGCTAGATGGCAGTTCCTTACCTCCCCTCGTCTTAGAGGGAAAAATCTTGGTCTTAGCATCCTTCAGATTCTTCATAGTGATAAATTGATAATATTCCCAAGTGACTCAACAAATATAGCTATGCTCCCCATCAACGGCGCCAGAAAAAGGTCTTGGAAACGCACAAGTATAGGGGATCGCAACAGTTTTTGAGGGTAGAGTATTCATACCAAATTTATAGATTCGATACAAGGGGAGCCAAAGAATATTTGCAAGTATTAGCAGCTGAGTTGTCAATTCAGTCACACCTGAAGATTAATTATTTGCAGCAAAGTGATCAGTAGCACAATAATATGATAGTTTTGATAGTAGTAGCAATAGCAATAGCAATGATAACAGTGATAGGAATAATTTTGTAGCCAGTGCAACAGTACGATAGCAGTAGTACTTAGCAAGAATAATATAATAGAAATTTGTAGGCATTGGATCGGTGATTTGTTGGATGATATTCATCATGTGACAGTCATAACCTAGGGAGATACGGCACTAGCTCCAGTTCATAAATATAATTTAGGCATGTATTCCGTAAATAGTCATACATGCTTATGGAAAGAACTTGCATGACATCTTTTGTCCTACCCTCCCGTGGCAGCGGGGTCCAATTGGAAACTAAGGGATATTAAGGCCTCCTTTTAACAGAGAACCGGAACAAAGCATTAACACACGGTGAATACATGAACTCCTCAAACTACAGTCATCACCGGGAGTGGTCCCAACTATTGTCACTCCGGGGTTGCCGGAACATAACACGTAGTAGGTGACTATAACTTGCAAGATCGGATCTAGAACATGGATATAATGGTAATAACATAAACGGTTCAGATCTGAAATCATGGCACCCGGGCCCAAAGTGACAAGCATTAAGCATGTCAAAGTCATAGCAACATCAATCTTAGAACATAGTGGATACTAGGGACCAAGCCCTCACAAAACTAATTAGATTACATGATGAATCTCATCCAACTCCTCACTGACCAGCAAGCCTATGAAGGAATTACTCACTCCCGGTGGGGAGCATCATGGAATTGGCGATGAAGAAGGGTTGGTGATGACGAAGATCGAAGATTCCCCTCTCCGGCGCCCCAAACGGACTCCAGATCTGGCCTCTCGATGAAGAACATGAGCTGACGGTGGCTCCATCTCGTGGAACGCGATAATTCTTTCTCCCTGATTTTTTTCTTGAAAAATAGGATTTTATAGCGTCGGTTTCAGGGTCTGCGGGGCCACCAGGTGGGGACAACCCACCTGGGCGTGCTTGGAGGGGGCACCCTAGTGGGTTGTGCCCACCCAGGTTCCCCCCTCTGGTGGTTCTTGGCTCTAGAAATTCTCTTTTATTGTATAAAAAATCCTCGCTAAGTTTCGTTCCATTCTGAGAACTTTTATGTCTGCACAAAAACAACACCATGGTAGTTCTGCTAAAAACAACGTTAGTCCGGGGTTAGTTTCATCAAATCATGCAAATTAGAGTCCAAAACAAGAGGAAAAGTGTTAGGAAAAGTAGATACGACGGAGACATATCACACTTTCATGGTCATAGCCGAATAAGTGACAAATTTCCAGGAGTGCACATGCCATCATCTGATATTGTAGCATATAATGCATCCTCTACGTAATTTCATAATTTTGGCAACACCTCATTGCCGAAAGAGTCTAAAAGTATTGCGGAGCAATCCCTTACATAATGGGAAGTGACTAAATTAAAAACAAATATAGCTCGAAATAATAAGATTAGTGCTCTTTTCCTTGAAGAACATGATAAGGGGCTAGTTCCTGATTATAATGCAATAGAAGCTAGATTTTTGCAAGAAGATGAATCTTTTCCAATTGGTAAAATTGGCGAGAAAAAATATGTTTTACAAAAATGCATATGCCTTCTGAAAGGATCGAGAAGAGGTATAGACTCTTAGCAAAGAAAAGTAGCAGTTTTCATTTTCTTCAAGTTAAGGTGGAGTTTTAGCACAAGTTTAAACATTCACAATACATATCAAGCAAGCATGGCAAGAGTATATGAGCAGCGGAAAGTAAAGCATGGAAGTTGCAAGAATGTAAGGGATGGGATTGGAGTGTGCAAACGCAATTGGAGACACGGAGATTTTTGGCGTGGTTCCGATAGGTGGTGCTATCATACATCCACGTCGATGGAGACTTCAACCCACGAAGGGTAACAGTTGCGCGAGTCCACGGAGGGCTCCACCCACGAAGGGTCGACAAAGAAGCAACCTTGTCTATCCCACCATGGCCATCACCCACGAAGGGTCCACAAAGAAGCAACCTTGTCTATCCCACCATGTCCATGATTCTTTCTTGCAAACAATATGTACATTAGCAAGAGATCGTCATGCACATGAATGTGATGCGTATACTTACCTTGTGGTCTTGAGCTGGCTTAGGAAGAGATGAACTTGAGTAAAAAAGGTTAGATAACACAGATACATCTACTAAACATGGCAAGCTGCAAACCACAAGAGTACCAAGACTGGGATGACATGTAGAGACTGAGTACTAGGTACTCCTATTGGATATAGACATGTCCCCAAAGGTAAAGATATGCAATGAATTCAAAGATTTCCTTCCCTAGAAGTCTTTCTCCCCCTGAATCTTATATAGGATAATGGGAGAAAATAGGGAAAAGAGAATCTCAGAGCAGAAGAAATCAGAGCACAAACACACATAACAAACTAACATGCCACATTTCTTTCCCCTCTAAAGACATGTGACTTCTCTCCTCTTGAACACCAAGCATCTGGGGTCTCTGGGGTCTCTCTCTCTGTTTGGTGTGATTAAGCATTCTCCCCTTTTGAAGTACTCTCCCACTTTCGAAGTGATTAAGCTTAGATGTGATCTCACTCTCCCCCTTTGACATCAATTTCCAAGAAGGGATCTTCTGGATTGTGAGTCAAAATAGGTTTGGTCCTTGAGTCACAGAGAAAAGTAGCATATAGAGTGTGATGCTGGTAGAGGACACGAATTGTTGAGTGGAGATGGAGTAAAAATGCAGGATGCAAGTGGAAAATTGTCTTCTCTGCGGTGAAATCGGTAACACCGAGTTGTATTCTTCGGTGGCACTGAAATGGTTCAGTTTGACTGAAAGTAGCAATTCGGTGTGTCTGAGTTCAACATAGAGACAACATTTTGTCACCTCAGCTCACTCGGCAAATAAGATCTCACAAAGATTTGCAAGGAATTAACTAAAAGATTTGCAATGAATTGGATGCAGGGAATGCAGAACAAAACAAAGAAAAGAAATCTAGATGAAGTATGCAAGAACACAGGGAATCACTAGGGAACTTCATCTAGAATTGGTCGGCGACAAAGTCACCTATGTTAGAGTATATTGACTAAGGAGTCAAGTGGGAACACGTGATTGTAGGTCATACTCATCGTTTAAGCTCAAAATGGGGTTATCATTTTTCGTTTAAGCATTTGATATATTCGCATCTTGTTGAGTGGCTTTGACCCATGACTTGGGTTAAAGCTTCTCTAAGATGGAATAACATACCTTGGGTGGTGGTGTTGAACTTGATCATGTAGTTGAAGTTGTGTGGGATGCTCAAGGTTGATGTAGATCATCAATGATTGGGAGCACCACTTGTAGTTTGAGTTCATCTACCTACATGGGTTAGTCTAGCAAGGAAGAGCACTTGTGTATCCAAATTGACAATCATGAATTTGATACCAAATGAAATTTGATATATAGACATGGTCAAAGGATATGTTGAAAGGTTTCATGCTTCCTTGTCTTCAACCACCATATTGTAGAGGCTTGGTGATGTAGAGATTGCTCAAGATGTGAGTGATTTGCAATCTCGTAGATTTTGATTCATCCAAGTACCTACAAGGGTTAGATAGCATGCAAGGGTGCAAGTATATCCAAGACATGTGATCATCATCATAAGAGAAACATCAAGGATTAGTCAAAGGCTCATGCCTTACATGCATCCAAATGGAGTTTCTACTCCAAGTTTGAAGCATCAATGATGTTCAATTCACCTCTCAAATGGCAAAATACTTTCTCATCAAAAGGTTTGGTGAATATATCTGCCAATTCCTTATCGGTACGAACATGCTTAAGATCAATGTCCCCTTTGGCAACATGATCTCAAATGAAATGATGACGAACCTCAATATGCTTAGTTCAAGAATGTTGCACGGGATTATGAGCAATCTTAATAGCACTTTCATTGTCACAAAGCAATGTAACATGTTTCACATAGATCCCATAATCTTTAAGAGTTTGGGTCATCCAAAGTAATTGAGCACAACATGAACCGACGGCAATGTATTCCGCTTCGGCGGTGGATAAGGATACTGAGTTTTGTTTCTTGGAGGACCGAGACACAAGAGATCTACCAAGAAATTGACAAGTACTCGAAGTGGACTTTCTATCAACCTTATCACCGGCATAGTCCGAGTCGGAATAGCCAACAAGATCAAAAGAAGACCTCTTAGGATACCAAATGCCAAAATTTGGTGTATGAATTAGGTATCTCACTATCCTTTTCACAGCCTTAAGATGACATTCTTTGGGGGCCGCTTGATATTGTGCACACATGCACACACTTAGCATAATATCGAAACGGGAGGCACATAGATATAACAATGAACCAATCATAGAGCAATAAACCTTTTGGTCAACTGGTTTGCCATCCTTGGTCAAGTTAAGATGTCCACTAGTAGGCATGGGAGTTTTCATACCTTTGCTTTCTTGCATGTTGAACTTCTTGAATAAGTCCTTGATATACTTTTTTTTGGGAAACAAAGGCGCCCTCCTTAGTTTGCTTGATTTGCAAACCAAGGAAGAATTTAAGTTCACTCATCATAGACATCTCAAACTTCTTCGACATTAGCTTTCCAAACTTTTCACTAAAATGAGGGTTAGTTGAACCAAATATGATATCATCAACATAAATTTGGCACACAAATAATTCACCATTAACCCTTTTAGTAAAAAGAGTAGAATCAATCTTTCCAATCTCAAAGACTTTTTCAATAAGGAACTTGGTCAAGCATTTGTACCATGCTCTAGGAGCTTGTTTATGACCATAAAGAGCTTTGTGAAGTTTGTAAACATGATCGGGTTTCTTAGGATTAACAAAGCCGGGAGATTGTTTAACATAAACTTTCTCCTCAATTTCTCCATTTAGAAAAGCACTTTTAATGTCCATTTGGTACAAAGTAATATCATGGTGATTAGCATAGGCAAGTAAGATGCGGATGGACTCAAGTCTAGCAACGGGGCATATGTCTCACCGTAGTCCATACCTTCGACTTGAGTGTAGCCTTGGGCGAGGAGACGTGCTTTCTTGCGAATGAATTGTCCATTGACGGTGTCCTGAACTTGGGGGTACTCACCACGTCATCTCCCGATCTATTAGATTGGGCCGAGGACCCCCCATGGCCGTATACTCATGGGCCAGTTTGGACAGCTGCCGCATACATGGAAGATTCCACAAGACTTGGTGATCAAGACAAGGACTCCTCCCCACCAGCATATTCGGCTAGGACTCTTGTTATCCTAGGCCTCTGGTGCATTATATAAACCGAGGCCAGGCTAGTCGATAGATAATATACAACAATCATACCATAGGCTAGCTTCTAGGGTTAACCCTCTACGATCTCGTGGTAGATCAACTCTTGTAATACTCATATCATCAATATCAATCAAGCAGGACGTAGGGTATTAACTCCATCAAGAGGGCCCAAACCTGGGTAAACATCATGTCCCCTGCCTCCTGTTACCATCGATTCTAGACGCACAGTTCGGGACCCCCTACCCGAGATCCGCCGGTTTTGACACTGACATTGGTGCTTTCATTGAGAGTTCTGCTGTGTGATCGGCAAAAGGATCAATGGCTCGCCCGCAGGTCAACTGCGACCCGGCATCTTCGTCACCGGCTCGACTGGTCATCTTGACTCGACTGAAGACCGTGCTCCATGTCCGATCGTCATGTTCGAACGGGGACCTTCTTCAACATCAACTCTGATCTCTATCATGATCATAGAGGAGTCATCCATGGAGCTCGAGGGCTCAACATCAACATTGCCCTAGGGCGGCCGTGCTGTTTTTATGGACAGCGAACTTGTATTCACCGTCGCCACCTCCTCGAGCGTCAGTTTGACGATTGCTTCGGTGGAATAGTGCGGAATTACGTCTACAACAGCCATGCAAAATTTCGTCGAGTTCCGATGAAGGAATCTCCGAAAATCTACGATATACCGGAGCCCTGTCAAATCTGGACGGGAATCTGGACGAGTTTAGGGCGTGGTCTCCAGAGCCCAGCTCGGAGGTCCTTTGGAAGATCCAACCGTTCATATACTGTGGAATTCCCATATCTATCACCCCTTCAAATTTCAGCTCGATCCGACAGTTCAAACTCTGGTAACCTTCCGATGAGTGGACCAATTTTCGGATCCGTTTTCGCGATCCGACCCGAATTCATGTTTCTTTATGAACGTGATATTGAACAACCTTTTTAGAGGAATTATTTTCTAGGGAATTGTGCGTTGTTTTTAAACACATGCCCGTAAAATTTTAAGCCTCCCCTGAGGTCATCTTCATCATCATGCTGGTGTAAAACCAGTCCGGCAATATTGCTCCAAGGCTGCCGACCTACGCTAGACACGTCGTCACTTTGTTGAGCCGAACTCAACTTCTTCGGATCATCATCTCGGCAAGCCGAACAAGAGTCCGGCATCGTAAAGGATAAATCATCACCAACATCGCCGCCCCATGGATTATAGGGAGCGGGCATACCAGCATCGCCGCACGGTCACTTCATCAAGCCGGCATCGACCACGTCACGACCTGCATCGGCAGGGCCACACTATTGCTTCTTCAAGCTGGTGTCCATCACGCCGACCTACTTCGACTCATCGGCTGACATCGAGGCTTCGACATCTCGGCTGGACCGGGGGCTTCGCCGTATCTTCATCAACCTACTCCGGAGACTTCGGCGTCACTAGCCGACCAGCTCCGTCACGTTAGCTGGACCGAGGACTTTGCCTCGGCGAGCCAACCTTTGCCAGCATTGCCATACCATCGCTTTATCGCCCATCAGGCAATGGGTGTGTGGATCGAGTCCCAATTTTCGGAATCACCTTTCTTCGGATTGCTACAACAAATAAACCAGGTGCTATTAATCCTAGTATTTTTTTGCTTGTTTGGGTTCATTTTTCCCAAGGAATTATTACTCTGGTTTGTCCATCATATGTACACAGGTCTATCAAATGATGGCTACATTAACGACGGTCGCATGGTGGTTCGGTCAGTTTCCGTACATGGTCCGGCGAACGCCGCATCCGGAACTCGGACCGACCTGTGAATTCAGACTTTGCCACGCCTTTACCGCATCACGCCGACGCCCTGCATCGACATTGACTTCGGCGCCAGGCCATATTTCTTTTGTTACTCACTTTGCATAAATTATTTATTATGCAACGATTATTATTATTATTATTAATATTATCTCCGGTTTGCACTATTTTTTGTGCATAGGAAAATGATCTGGGTTGGCAGTATCGTCAACTCAGCATACTGACATACCACGTCACCTCGGCTGGACAGGGGGCTTCGTCAACACTTCATTACCCCATGCCAGGGACTTCGGCACCACTCTGCCGGCCCGCATTGACCGTGCTATGTCACCACTTCGGAGTGCCGAGCTCTTTGCTCCGCCACCTTGGGACCGGCTTGGGGGATGGAACCTTGTCCCGCATCAAGCTCGGGCCGCGTCATCAATACCGAACACATTAACCAGCTAAGTTTCCTTCATGCTCAAAGTTTTAAATTTTTAACTTGTGTTCGGTTCGACCAAGCATTATACCTTTTTGAAAAAAAGTTGCTTGTAGAGAATCTCCTTGTCAAAACTTTGTTTGTGATACACAAATTCAAATACCCCGTTTACTTGGGGGCTCCCTTGATGGAGCTTTTCCTCTTGCATATGATTATACTTGTACGACTTCGTTCCTTGTTCGTGTATTACGTCACAATATGCACCATATTGACCTAAGCGATTTGCAATCTGGGTTGCCTGGCTCCTGTGCTTACCCCTACGTTCCCGATTGTTCGACTAGGGAGTAAAGGGAGCACCTCTGCGATTGTCACGACCGGGTCATCCGAGCTCTGACCTCAGACTGGGTGAAGCCGAAAGCTAGCGCTCTTATTGTTTTCAATCATGGTCGGCACACAACGGAACTCATGAGTACAAAAAATCTATTGCACAAGTCTCATAGTAATAATGAGCACCGAAGAAAGGTATCGGTGTGGGTACTATTTTCTTCGAAGATGCTTCTTACACTTCGTTAGTAATATAGCATAAGTTCCCTGAGCGCGCTTTGTCTGTTACAACCTTATGGCCTGATTGCCTGGTCATCGAAAACACCGTCGATACTCTCGACAGGCGGAGTACATGACACTTTTCGGCCCTTGGCCGAAGAGGGAGAAGCCGACGGTCAGTTAAGACGCGTTTAAAGTTCGGGTGAACACAAATATGATATAAGTACTTCGATACATACAATCATTATACATAAAATTCTTACACAATTCACTTGCGGGCTCTTAAAATTTATATATGAGCTGTAAATGTGTTTTCTTCTTGGTCGTTGTCAAAACACGACAGAAGCACAATTTTTTCTTTCTCTTCAATTTTTGGATTGGCACCGAACACTTGATCTTGTTCAGACGTCATGTTTTTACTGAAGTTTTTTGGTTTTCCAAGCTTTTTGGCACTTTTAAACTTTTTGTGTGTTTCCAGCACAAGTCTCACAGTGCAATGCCGGACACCTTTATAGATTCGGCAAAAACATTCTCGGATCTCACTATATATGCATTGGTTTCAAATTGTGTCTTCGGTCAATAGTTGGGTTGCCGGCTCCTGCGCTTGCCTCCTACGTTCCGCTTTGTTCGGCTAGGTGTGCAAAGGGAGAACCACTGCGATTGTGCTTCCAGCTCACATGGTTAAGCACCTCAGTGGAGAAAGCCAAAAACTGACTGTCACAATAAGTGTAAACTGGTCAGCGGTCCGATGACTGTGTTAAATGATGGTCCATTCATAACATTGGCCGAAGTGTTTACGACTTGACCTTGACTGTCGCCGAACACTACCGGGGGCTAATAACTGGCCTCCCAAATTAAATCCTCAATATTTTGCTCTTACATTAGAGCTAAGGTTTCATGATCATGCTTAGCATGACAACCCAAAGAAAGGAACCGATAGCGGGACTATTTTCTTTGGAAGGCATTTTTTATGATAAACAGTAATATAACATATCTCTCTACGTACGTTTTTTTATAAAACCGTATGGCCAGATTGCCTTGTTTGTCGCAAATCTTTGCCCTCATAAAGGCTTTATAAAGTAGGACAAACACTCCTCGGCTACTAGCCGAGGAGGTGGAAGCCGATGGTCGGTCAACAAAGTTTTGTACAATGCGGATCCGAGCATTAATGATGTAAAGTACTTGGATACATCGAGTCATTACACATAATTTGTGATTTTACTATGGATATCGATCCTTAATTCGGCCACCTGTGCCCGCATTAAGGCTCGAGGGCTACTAGGCTTCGGGCTTATTATTTACAAATATTAAAGGGGCACATCGATCCCCTGATCTGGTGTTGCCACCCGACCAGTGTCTTCGGGGCTACTGCATTGCCTGTCCAATGCAGAAAATTTTATGTGCAATATAGTTTCCGAGGAGATTTTGATCCTCAGGTTGGTCGGCCACACCCAACCTGAGTCTCGACGACTGGGAACGCCGCTTTTTGTGTCCCGAAGTATTCTGTCGAGCTAGGACTTGATCCTCAGGCCGATTTCGCAAATCAACCTGAGTCTCAGCGGCTACTGGGATCAGCGGTCTTACGTCATCCTTCAGGTGCATCTCGGGTTTTAGACCGATACACACCTGGAGGGCTACTGGCTGTATATCTTGGCAGAGAATAAATTGCACCAATAAAAAATATTGACAAAAAATCGGCCCACAGTCGGGGTGGTGCACCACCTCGAAAGCAGTCCGGCATAAAGCTCGGGTGCTAGTGGCTGGCTCCATAGAGGGCATTTCCGGCATTAAGCTCGGCTAAACTCCTTCAACTTTTTTGACAAAGATGATATATGACATCTTAGATATAGCGGTGTTGGAGCTTGGACACAGTCCGGCGTTGGAGCTCGAAAGCAGTCCGACATTGGTGCTCGGCTGCAAAAGATACCTCGAATGCAGTCCGGCTTTGGAGCTCGGACGCAAGAGGACACTGCCTCCCGGGAAAAACTTCAAACCCGAGGTGTGGCATAAAAATAACAAGGCATTGATAAAGGCCGAAAACTTAAAGGGGCTCCTCAGATACCTGACGTATAAACTTGTCGAATGCATTTCGGTGATCCTCAAGATCGAAGATGAGAAGATTTGTTGAACAAGTTTTCATGACCGACAACCGAAGATGAAGAATAGTTCGGAAGAATCAAGGAGCATCCCTAACTTGAAGACCGGTTCAGGGGGCTACTGACGGTGTCCTGGACTAGGGGTACTCACCACGACATCTCCCGATGTGTTAGATTGGGCCGAGGACCCCCATGGCCGTATACTCATGGGCCAGTTTGGACAGCTATCGCATACATGGAAGATTCCACAATACTTGGTGATCAAGACAAGGACTCCTCCCCACCGGCGTATTCGTCTAGGACTCTTGTTATCGTAGGCCTCTGGTGCATTATATAAACCGAGGCCAGGCTAGTCGATAGATAATATACAACAATCATACCATAGGCTAGCTTCTAGGGTTAAGCCTCTACGATCTCGTGGTAGATCAACTCTTGTAATACTCATATCATCAATATCAATCAAGCAGGACATAGGGTATTACCTCCATCAAGAGGGCCCGAACCTAGGTAAACATCGTGTCCCCTGCCTCTTGTTACCATCGATCCTAGACGCACAGTTCGGGACCCCCTACCCGAGATCCTCCAGTTTTGACACCGACATCCATCTTCGTCTTGCTTGTTGTGAAACATCCATTTGGTACCGATGATGTTGTGGTTGTTGTCAGGCTTCTTGACCGATGTCCACACTTGGTTTCTTTCAAAGTTGTGTAGCTCTTCATGCATGGCATTTATCCAATCCAGATCTTCCAATGCTTCTTCAACCTCCAGAAGTTCAATGCTGGAGATGAATGAATAATGTTCACAAAAATTAGCCAAACGAGTTTTAGAGCGAGTGATTCTCCCGGTTTGAATATCGTTGAAGATCTGTTCAATGGGATGGTCTCATGAAACTCTTGCTCGTACTCGTGGGAGCTTTTGTTTGGGTCGGGGTGGAGCATGCTACCTCTTGAGCATTGTGTTGGTTTTCCCTTGAAGAGGAAAGGGTGGTGCAGTAAAGCAACGCAAGTATTTCCCTCATCTTTTGAGAACCAAGGTATCAATCCAGTAGGAGACCACGCGCGAGTCACCTCGTACCAACACAAACAAATAAGAACCTCGCCACCAACGCGATAAAGGGGTTGTCAATCCCTTCACGGCCACTTGCAAGAGTGAGATCTGATAGAGATGATAATAATAAGATAAATATTTTTGGTATTTTTATGATATAGATTGAAAGTAAAGATTGCAAAATAAAATAGATTGGAAACTTGTATGAGAGAATAGACCCGGGGCCATAGGTTTCACTAGTGGCTTGTCTCAAGATAGCATAAGTATTACGGTGGGTGAACAAATTACTGTCGAGTAATTGATAGAAAAGTGAATAATTATGAGAATATCTAGGTATGATCATGTATATAGGAATCACGTCCGTGACAACTAGACCGAAACGATTCTGCATCTACTACTATTACTCCACACATCGACCGCTATCTAGCATGCATCTAGAGTATTAAGTTCATAAGAACAGAGTAACGCCTTAAGCAAGATGACATGATGTAGAGGAATAAAGTCATGCAATATGATATAAACCCCATCTTTTTATCCTTGATGGCAACAATACAATACGTGTCATTTCCCTTTCTGTCACTGGGATCGAGCACCGCAAGATTGAACCCAAAGCTAAGCACTTCTCCCATTGCAAGAAAGATCAATCTAGTAGGCCAAACCAAACTGATAATTCGAAGAGACTTGCAAAGATAAACCAATCATACATAAAATAATTCAGAGAAGATTCAAATATTGTTCATAGATAGACTTGATCATAAACCCACAATTCATCGGATCTCGACAAACACACCGCAAAAGAAGATTACATCGAATAGATCTCCAAGAGAATCGAGGAGAAATTTGTATTGAGATCCAAAGAGAGAGAAAAGCCATCTAGCTACTAGCTATGGACCCGAAGGTCTGAAGTAAACTACTCACACATCATCGGAGGGGCCATGGAGTTGATGTAGAGGCCCTCCGTGATCAATGCCCCCTCCGGCGGAGCTCCGGAAAAGGCCCCAACATGGGATCTCTTGGGTACAGAAGGTTGCGGCGGTGGAAATAGGGTTTCGTGGTGCTCCTGGATGTTTGCGGGGTATATATATACATATATATATAGGAGGATGAAGTATGTCGGTGGAGCAACGAGGGGCCCATGAGGGTGGAGGGTGCGCCCAGGGGGGTGGGCGCGCCTCCTGCCTCGTGGCCTCCTTGATTGTTTCTTGACGTCCACTCCAAGTCTCCTGGATCACGTTTGTTCCAAAAATAACGCTCCCGAAGGTTTCATTCCGTTGGGACTCCGTTTGATATTCCTTTTCGACGAAACTCTAAAATAGGAAAAAAAACAACAATTTGGGCTGGGCCTCCAGTTAATAGGTTAGTCCCAAAAATAATATAAAAGTGTAAAAATAAGCCCATTAACATCCAAAATAGATAATATAATAGCATGGAGCAATCAAAAATTATAGATACGTTGCAGACGTATTAAGCATCCCCAAGCTTAATTCCTGCTCGTCCTCGAGTAGGTAAATGATAAAAACAGAATTTTTGATGTGGAATGCTTCCTAACATATTTCTCAATGTAATTTTTCTTTATTATGGCAAGAATGTTCAGATCCGAAAGATTCAAGATAAAAGTTTAATATTGACATAGAAATAATAATACTTCAAGCATACTAACTAAGCAATCATGTCTTCTCAAAATAACATGGCCAAAGAAAGTTATCCCTACAAAATCATATAGTCTAGCTATGCTCTATCTTCATCACACAAAATATTAAATCATGCACAACCCCAATGACAAGCCAAGCAATTGTTTCATACTTTTGATGTTGTCAAACTTTTTCAGTCTTCACGCAATATATGAGCGTGAGCCATGGATATATCACTATGGTGGAATAGAATGGTGGTTATGGAGAAGACAAAAAGGAGAAGATAGTCTCACATCAACTAAGCGTATCAATGGGCTATGGAGATGCCCATTAATAGATATCAATGTGAGTGAGTAGGGATTGCCATGCAACGAATGCAAAGTGTATGAAAGCCCAACAAAAGAAACTAAGTGGGTGTGCATCCAACTTGCTTGCTCACGAAGACCTAGGGCAATTTGAGGAAGCCCATCATTGGAATATACAAGCCAAGTTCAATAATGTAAAATTCCCACTAGTTTATGAAAGTGATACCATAGGAGACTCTCTATCATGAAGATCATGGTGCTACTTTGAAGCACAAGTGTGGAAAAAGGATAGTAACATTGTCCCTTCTATCTTTTTCTCTCTTTCTTTTTCTTGGGCCTTCTTTCTTTCCTTTTCTTTTTGGCCTCTTTGTTTTTCGTCCGGAGTCTCATCCCGACTTGTGGGGGAATCATAGTCTCCATCATCCTTTCCTCACAGGGACAATGCTCTAATAATGATGATCATCACACTTCTTTTTTACTTACAACTCAAGAATTACAACTCAATACTTAGAACAAAATATGACTCTATGTGAATGCCTCCGGCGGTGTACCGGGATATGCAATGAATCAAGAGTGACATGTATGAAAAAATTATGAACAGTGGCTTTGCCACAAATATGATGTCAACTAGATGATCATGCAAAGCAATATGACAACGATGAAGTGTGTCATAGCAAATGGAACGGTGGAAAGTAGCATGGAAATATATCTCGGAATGGCTATGTAAATGCCATAATAGGTAGGTATGGTGGCTGTTTTGAGGAAGGTATATGGTGGGTTTATGGTACTGGCGAAAGTTGCGCGGTACTAGAGAGGCTAGCAATGGTGGAAGGGTGAGGGTGCGTATAATCCATGGACTCAATATTAGTCATAAAGAACTCACATACTTATTGCAGAAATCTATTAGTTATTGAAACAAAGTACTACGTGCATGCTCCTAGGGGGATAGATTGGTAGGAAAATACCATCGCTCATCCTCGACCGCCACTCATCAGGAAGGCAATCAATAAATAAATCATGCTCTGACTTCATCACATAACGGTTCACCATACGTGCATGCTAAGGGAATCACAAACTTCAACACAAGTATTTATCAAATTCACAATTACTCAACTAGCATGACTCTAATATCACCATCTCCATATCTCAAAACAATCATCAAGTATCAAACTTCTCTAGGTATTCAATGCACTTATGTTGGTGTACAAAAGTAGGGGCTCTCCTTTTGACCCCTTTACTTGTGCACGGGCAGTCAGAGCCACACGCCGCGGCCATACTTAGCAGGGCAGAGGAGGGAAGCCGGAGAGAAGCTGAAGCATGAGGCAACCAAGGCAACACCAAGACCAGAAGCGCAGGAGGGCAAGAGGGCGAGGTGGACTCCTTCGGCAAGGTCCTTGCCGAGCCCCCCCTCCCCCCGCAGCCCCGACAAGAGCCTTGCTGAGGCACCTTGCCCGATGCCAGCGGAGTGAGCCACCCTTGAGCCCACAGGCTCCAACCTAACCAACTGCGTTGGAACCAAGGCTCGGGAGGCGCCTCTGTGGTGGCATGCAAATCTTCGTCAAGCTCATAAACATATGAGTTCAGATGAGGACCAGAAGACGGCGACCCTCGGCGGGATCCTAGCCGAGGAAATCCAATAGACCCCCGGCAAGACCCTTGCCGGGGATGACAGCAACGCCGCGGCAAGACCCTTGCCGGACCCCCGGCAAGACTCTTGCCGAGGGCGCCAGCAGGGCCACTGCCAGGCCGGCACCAGCCAAGACTTCGTCATGATTCGCATGCAGCTGCCAGCCCAACCAGCCGGGCAGGCACCTGCATGACAACATGCAGCTTCCAGGCCAAATCAGCAAGCTCCTACGTGGCGGCATGCAGATCTTCATGAAGGCCCTACCACCGCGCCACCTCAGCTGCCTGCCTGCCTACATGGCGCTGCATGCATCGCTAGCCTAGGCGCGTGTCGAAGCGAGCTAGAGCGGCGATGGATGGGAAGGGCCTCGTTCCCGTCCCCGATAAAGCTAATGAACACCTACGTAGCACATTTGATGCAATTTGTCCCGTAATGCCGCGCGATAAGCTCGCACACTATAGGCCTTTCCACCTCCTGTGTGCCACTGTGGCAACCCCTTTTTCCTATAAAAGGAGGCCCAATGCAACCAGGAGGGGGATTCAGCTTTTTGGGACGACACAACCACCGTAGCTAGTTCAAAAAGCTCAAGAACACTCAATACATCCACCAAAGCAGGACTAGGGTTTTACACATCCTCGCGGCCCAAACCTGGGTAAACGACCCGTGTGCTAGCTCCTAAACCTGCTTTTCTCACGACCTCGCGCCCGCCGACCGTAGAAGGGATCCCAGTGATCCCATAGGTGTCGTTCTCACCGACATCTTTGGCGCGCCAGGTAGGGGGGTAGTTGTGAGAATCTGGTTTAGTGGCCGGCTTAGCAGTTTCTCGTGGCCACGACTTCCAAAGAAGAAGATGACCAAGGGAATGACGCCGCCTGCAAGAGCGAAGGACGTCGGTGCGGCGATAGGAAAGCTAAGTCATATGAAACCTTAAGTAATTTCCTTTTTATATATGAGGTTATTGTCCTTGAAGGTCCCGCCCTATGTATGAAATCCTGCACACAAAGGGGCCCTTCCGCAATTGGCAACGCCCTTGTTCTGTTTCGAGTCTGCTCAATAGCTCAAGCGGCCGCGTCGAGAGTGACAGGGTAGCCTTCCGCAATTGGCAACGCTCTCGATTCTGACTCGAGTCAAGCTCGACAGTTCGAGCGGCCACGTTGAGAGCGGTAAGGTGGTTCGCTTGGCAGCAAGCACACTCGCATGCTATTGGGGATCCGTCCTCGAGTTGTCGCCCTGGGTTTACGCGCCGGCAAGCCTACCCGTTTAACGTAGGGTAAACATCCAAAGAGAAGATCGAACAGGAAGATAACATGCATAGTACCAAAAGTGCTGCAGAGTTATATTACATCAATTGTTGATGCGGTTCTAACTAAAGATAAAAACTGTCTTGGTCATGAACCTGCAACGACAGTGGGAGATGGGGTGCCTAATCTCGGCGCTGGCCCTCCACCCTCTCGATTTCAGTGATGCGGCTGATGATGGGCTTGGTACGCTCCTTGAGCGCTGTGAGGTCCACACCCGCCGGCAAGCTGTCCAGCGCGGCGTCGAAGTCGAGGTTGGGGTTCCAGTATGCCATCTTGGTGAGAACCTTGGTCATGGCACCCTGGCAAAGCCTCCAGGCCTCATTGTCCAGCGAGGCCGCCCGGTTGGCAAGGAGCCGCTCCAAGGCACCGACAACCCTCTCAAAGAACAGGGTCAGGCTGCAGTTAGCGCTCAAGTTTAGCTCCGGGGCGTACCTCACATCCGGTATCCCCATGATAGCCAGCTGCGTGGTGGCCTTGTCGGCAACGGTGGCGAGGTGATTGAGCCAGCGGTTCTCGCCCTCCACGTGCTCCTTGTGGGCGAGGGGGTCGTCCTTCCGCAGCTGCTTCTCGGTCTCCAGATTCTTGGTCAGGGTCTCCTCCCGGGCCTTGCTCTCCGACAACATCCCCTCGAGACCCTCCAGCTTCAGCTTGAGGTCTTTGATGGAGTTGTTGGCCTCGGAGAGCTCCCCAGCCCTACCGAGGACCGCGCCCAGCGCCTCCGTCAGAGCGCTGTTGAGCGTGTCCTTCTCCTTCGACAGCGCCAGGATCGGGTTTTTCAGCCCATCCCGCTCCACCTCCAGCTCCTTCATCTTGTCGGCGTAAACCTGAGCCTGGGCATTGAGTGCCTCCCTGTGCCTCTGCTCCAGCCCCTGGGTCCGCTCCACGACGAGCTTCTCCACCTCCTCATCCTTGCCACGGAGCGTTGCGGCAAGGTTCTCCTCACGCGCGGCAAGGTCCTCCTCCTGGGAGTTCAGCACGGCCTGGTGCTGGGCTCGAGCGGCCTCGGCTGTGGCGGCCAAGCTCTCCGCCGTCTCCTGGGCCTTCTTGATGTCGGCCTGCTTCAAGGTGAGCTCCACCTCGCGCTTGGCCACCTCGCCCTGGGCGACCTTCAACTCCTCACAAGCTTGGCGGAACCAAGTCTGCGTCTCGGCGACGTGTACCTTGAGGTCTGCCTCCGCCTTGTCCACCGTTGCCGCCTTGGACTTTGCCTTGTCCAGGCGGGCGCGGTGGAGCGCCTGGAGCTTCCGGAAGTTGGCACACATGGCCTGGAGAAGCCGCTCCTCCTAAGAACCATCGCCACCGGTGCTCGGCTTGTAAACAACCTCGAGCCTGGCGGCGGCAAGCACCTCTTCGTCGAACACCTCTCCCTCGATGGGCGCCCTGGAGCTCGACGACCCTGGGAGGTGGACGAAGAGGTCGTCGCTCACCCTCAGGTACCTACCGGAGCTAGAGGCAGTAGAGAAGGAAGGCTGGTCATCATCCCCCTCCTCCTCGGCAACGGGTTCGCCGGCCTCCCCAGCAGGTCCCTTGTCGGCCTCCTCGGCAGTAGCCTTGCCGAGCTCCCCGGTAGGCCCCTTGGCGGCATCCTCAGCAGCGCCCTTGGCGGCCTCCTCGGCAGCGATCTTGTCGGCCTCCGCCGTGGCGTTCTTGGCGACATCCTCGATGATGGTGTCCAGGTCCTCCCGGTCGGCAAGGATAGGATCTGGATATCGGAAGAGGGGTGAAGTGAAGCCAAGACCAAGATTCAAGAAAAAGAGAAGGGATGGAAGGCGAGTGGCTTACCCATGCCGGGCTGGGAAGTAGAGGCCCCCTCTCCGCAAGCATCAGGCACCGAGGTGCGGCCGTCGGTGCCCAAGCTTGCCTCCTCCTCCGTGTGCATGGGCTCGAAGCTTGGCGCCCTTGCCGGGGACGCTCCTCGGGGCGGCATGGTTGATGGAGGCTGCGTGTTGGGGGTAGCCCTTAGTGGCTTCTCCTGCTTCTGTCCTCCTCCTGCGATCACGGCAAGGTCAGCACCAAGGATCATGCCCTTGGCACACATCGACGGGGAGTGAGTGGCGAACTTACGCTGGGGCTGCGCCGGGGGCTACTGTCCGGACTGCTCACCACCACCAGTGGCACCTTAGAGGTGCCCGCTGGGGGCTGGCCACCCGCCAAAGACCTGGCCCTCTTCACCCTCTGGGACAGTGTCTCTGTATCCCTGCCAAGATGAAGCCAAGTCAAGAAAAGAGATATGGCCCAAAGGGACGGAGATGACAAGAGTTGAAGCACTTACTCGTCCTCCATTTCTTGTTCCGCTGCCTTCCTCTTCCTCCTCGGACTGAGAGACCCGAGGTCGAAGAAGACCTCTGTGTCGTCACCTGCCGGAGGAGGGGAAGCAGGTGGAGTTGGGGAACGCTTAGACGAAGAAGAAGCAGATGCTTTCTTCTTCGCCACCGCGGCCTTCACCAACTTCTTCGCCGTCGCGGCCATCCCTTGGCGCACGGACGTCTCCTGGGCTTGCCGGGGTGGCATGGCCCTGCCGGGCCGAACCGGCTCGCCGGAGGTGGCTCGTCATAGTACTCGCCCTTTCCCCACGGTTGGGGGCTCGACAGCTTCAGCCTCCTCCTCGGACAGCTCGTCGTGGTCGTCTTCAATAAGAGGAGCCCCGGTGCCGGCGCTGCTGGCCTCCCCAGCAGACCCCGTCCACTTGGCGAGCTCCTTCTCTTGCACGGTTGCCGCGGCTTTGTCCTCCACGCCACCAGCGCTGCCGGCCTCCCTGGTGAGCTCCGCCTCCGCCACCCTGGTGGCAATGTAGTCCACCTCTGCCTGGGTGGTGTCCTGGACGAGCCGCAGCTCCTCGCGGATGTACTTCTCCTCCAGGGTGTCAAAAAACTCCTGCACCTGCTCCTTTGGTGGCGTGACCCAGTTTCGGACGGGGCCATGCACGTTGCAGTCCGGCATCATGGCGATGATGTCGGTCTGGCGCGAGTTGTTGCTCAGCGGGACCACCCACGCCGGTGACCCAAACAAGGGCCCCTTGACGACCTTGCCGGCCTCCGCAGCCTTTCTGGACCTCTAGGCAGTGCCGTCACGGTCCATATCGAGCTGGAAGAGCCATTGTCAGAAGTGAGCATGCGCCAACATGGTGAAGTTGTGGTCGAGGCCGGGGCGGAGTCGCATGATGTCCGCCGCGTTCATGAAGAGCTAGGCCGGCCTCCCCTTGTTATGAAGCGGAGCGATTCAGCGACGGTTGAAATCCGCCCCGATCATCTCAAGAGTGAGCCCGGCCTTGGTGAGGCAAAGAATCCTGGTGGTGGCGACCGTGAGCTTCGCGTCGTCGGTGTCGATGCTTCTCCAATCGTTGCCGCGAACCGGCGGCGCCTGGCAAACCCGGCAGAACTCTTGTGGATCCTCCTCTCCAATCCAGCACCACCGGCCCCGCCACTCCTCCCACCTTTCCTTCTGAGCGCCCTTCAGGTATGTCCCTTGGACCTCGGGATCCAGGCGACACAACCGGAGATGGCGCCTCCCTGCTGAATCCGAGGGAAGAAGTAGTGACGGAAGAGCGCCGTGTTAGGGTGCACTCTAGCCAAGCCCTCGTAGAGATGGGCGAAGAGAGCCATGCACGCCACGGAGTTTGGGGTAAAATCTAGGAGGTGGAAGCCGAAGGTATGCATGATGTCATTGAAGAAATCGGAGAAGGGGGGCAGAGGCCGCAGGAGAAGCAATCGACGAAGAACGGGTAACGATTCGGGGCGGCTTTGCCGCAGTTGACGGGGATGTCGCGTGTGGCAGGATGCCCCGTCGTCTCTCCCCCCGTCTTGAGCCCCCATAGCGGCCTGAAGTTGTCCCGAAGGTGGGTAGCATTGATCATCGAGGGAAAGTAGGCGAGCTTCGTTCGCCGTGCCGCCAACTCCTTCTCCGGCGGCTCCGCCACTCCGGCGTTCTTGTCCGCACCCTTGCCCTTGCCAGTCTTGGGTGCCATGGCGGCTGCGAATGGTGGAAGGGAAAGGGCGGCAAAAGTGCAGCGGCAGCGAGTAGGGGCTTGTGGAAGAAGGAAGGAATGACGGCTCTAAGATTGGAGAAGACACAGGGGGTAAATGAGCAGCGTGCCCGCGGCCGTTTCCTTTTTACGAGGAAGGCATGGACCGCCTCTTTACCATGATGTGACGCATGCGTGCAGAAACCGCCCCACGCATGACCTCCACGTCATGCATGACTCTCCACATCGCGCGTTCAACGCGGGTCGTGGGGAAGCGCAGCGGACGAGAAATTACTACGGTAAAATCTGCCCCACCTGCCCGTGCATGGTTCTGGGCCTAGCCCAACAACGCATCGCGCTTATGTGTGGCCCAGGCCTGGGGGCTCCTATCGGTGTACAAAAGTAGGGACTGTCCTTTTGACCCCTTTACTTGTGCACGGGCAGTCATAGCCACGCGCCGCGGCCACACTTAGCAGGGCAGAGGAGGGAAGCCGGAGAGAAGCCGAAGCACGAGGCAACCAAGGCAACGCCAAGATCAGTAGTGTAGGAGGGCAAGAGGGCGAGGTGGACTCCCTCGGCAAGGTCCTTGCCGAGGCAGCCCCCCCGCAGCCCTGGCAAGAGCCTTGCCGAGGCAACTTGCCCGATGCCAGTGGAGTGAGCCACCCTTGAGCCCAATGGCTCAAACCTAACCAACTGCGTTGGAACCAAGGCTCGGGAGGCGCCTCTGTGGTGGCATGCAAATCTTTGTCAAGCTCATAAACATATGAGTTCAGATGAGGACCAGAAGACGGCGACTCTCGGCAGGATCCTAGCCGAGGAAATCCACAAGACCCCAGGCAAGACCCTTGCCGGGGATGACAACAACGCCACGATAAGACCCTTGCCAGGCTCCCGGCAAGACTCTTGCCGAGGGCGTCAGCAGGGCCACTGCCAGGCCCGCACCAGCCAAGACTCCGCTGCCATTCGCATGCAGCTGCTAGCCCAACCAGCTGGGCATGCACCTGCGTGGCAACATGCAGCTTCCAGGCCAAATCAGCAAGAACCTGCGTGGCGGCATGCAGATCTTCATGAAGGCCCTACCACTGCGCCACCTCAGCTGCATGCCTGCCTACATGGCGCTGCATGCATCGCTAGCCTGGGCGCGTGTCGAAGTGAGGCGGAGCGGCGACGGATGGGACGGGCCTCGTTCCCGTCCCCGATAAAGCTAATGGACACCTATGTAGCGCATTTAATGCGCTTTGTCCCGTAATGCCGCACGATAAGCTCGCGCACTGTAGGCCTTTCCACCTCCTGTGTGCCACTGTGGCAACCCCTTTTTCCTATAAAGGGAGGCCAGAGGCAACCAGGAGGGGTTTCGGCTTTTTGGGACGACACAGCCACCGTAGCTAGTTCAAAAAGCTCAAGAACACTCAATACATCCACCAAAGCGGGACTAGGGTTTTACGCATCCTCGTGGCCCGAACCTGGGTAAACGACCCGTGTGTTAGCTCCTAAACCTGCTCTTCTCACGACCCCGTGCCCGCTGACCGTAGAAGGGATCCCAGTGATCCCATAGGTGTCATTCTCACCGACAACTTATATGAAAGTTTTTATAATGACTAAAAGAAAATTGCCATGTTGTTCTAAAGGACTCTCAAAATAATATAAGTGAAGCATGAGAGATCAATTATTTCTATAAAATAGAACCACCACCGTGCTCTAAAAGATATAAGTGAATCACTAGAGCAAAAACTATATAGCTCAAAAGATATAAGTGAAGCACATAGAGTATTCTAATAAATTCTAATTTATGTGTGCCTCTCTCAAAAGGAGTGTACAGAAGGACTATTGTGGTAAACTAAAAGGCAAAGACTGAAATCATACAAGACGCTCCAAGCAAAACACATATCATGTGGCGAATAAAAATATAGCTCCAAGTAAAGTTAGCGATGAACGAAGACAAAAGAGGGGATGCCTTCCGGGGCATCCCTTAGTCTTTTTGGTGTCCTTGTATTTTACCTTGGGGTGCCATGGGCATCCCAAAGCTTAGGCTCTTGCTGCTCCTTGTTCCATAATCCATCAAATCTATACCCAAAACTCGAAAACTTCACAACACAAAACTTAACAGAAAAATCTCATGAGCTCCGTTAGCGAAAGAAAACAAAACACCACATCAAGGTACTGTAATGAACTCATTCTTTATTTATATTGGTGCTAAACCTACTGTATTCAAACTTCTCCATGGTTTATAAACTCTTTTACTAGCCATAGATTCATCAAAATAAGCAAACAACACACGAAAAACAGAATCTGTCAAAAACAGAACTGTCTGTAGTAATCTATAACTAACGCAAACTTATGGAACCCCAAAAATTCTAAAATAAATTGCTGGACGTGAGGAATTTATCTATTAATCATCTTCAAAAATAATTAACTAAATAGCACTCTCCAATAAAAAATGGCAGCAATTCTTGTGAGCGCTAAAGTTTCTGTTTTTTACAGCAAGATCAAAAAGACTTTCCCCAAGTCTTCCCAACGGTTCTACTTGGCGCAAACACTAATTAAACACAAAAAACACAACCAAAACAGAGGCTAGATAAATTATTTATTTAATAACAGCAAGGAAAAATATTGGGTTGTCTCCCAACTAGCGCTTTCCTTTAGAGCCTTATAGCTAGGCATTAGATTTCAACGATGCTCATATGAAAGACAAGAATTGAAGCACAAAGAGAGCATCATAAAACACATGACAAACACATCTAAGTCTAACATACTTCCTATGAATAGGCATCTTATAGGTAAACAAATTATCAAGGCAAGCAAAAACTAGCATATGCAAGGAAGCGGAAAGAAACAATAACAATCTCAACATAATGAGAGGTAATTTAGTCACATGAAAATTTCTACCACCATATTTTCCCCTCTCATAATAATTACATGTGAGATCATAAGAAAATTCAACAAAATATCTATCACGTAAAATATTTTCAACACGATCCACATGCATGCAAAGTTGACACTGTTCCAAAATAGTGGCATTAACATTAACTAAAGTCATGACCTCTCCAAACCCACTTTTATCAAAAACTTCATAAGATTAACCATTATCCAAATATGTGGGATCTAAAGTTGACACTCTTCCAAACCCACTTTCAATATTATTGCAAACACTATTATCAATCTCATATTAATCATGGGGAGTAAATAAATTTTCAAGATCAAAAGAAGAGTCACCCCAATCATGATCATTGCAACAAGTAGAGGACATAGCAAAACTAGCATCCCCAAGCTTAGGGTTTTGCATATTATAAGCACAATTGACATTAATAGAATTTATACTATCATCATTGCAATCATGCTTTCTATTCAAAGATCCATCGTGAATCACTCCATAAAGTACTTCATCACAATTTTCAGATTCACGAATTTCAAGCAAAACTTCATAAAGATAATATAGTGCACAAAACTCACTAGTAATTGGTTCATCATAATTGGATCTCTTAAAAAGATTAGCAAGCAGATGAGGATCCATAGATCTTAGGTTCTCTATTTAGCAATAAATAAACAACTATTCCAAACAAACGAGCAAATGAGCCAAGTAAGACATCAAAGCAAATGGAAAGACGAACAGAAGAAGGGAGAATAAAACGGCAAGGGTGGAGTGGGCGAGAGGAAAACGAGAGGCAAATGGCAAATAATGCAATGCAAAGGATAAGAGTTGTGATGGGTACTTGGTATGTCTTGACTTGGCGTAGAGCTCCCCGGCAACGGCGCCAGAAATCCTTCTTGCTACCTGTTGAGCACTGCGTTGGTTTTCCCTTGAAGACGAAAGGGTGATGCGGTAAAGTAGCGTAAGTATTTCCCTCTATTTTTTAGAACCAAGGTATAAATTCAGTAGGATACCATGCGTGTGTCACCTCGTACCTACACAGTCAAATAAGAACCTCGCAACCAACGCGATAAAGGGGTTGTCAATCCCTTCATGGCCACTTGCAAGAGTGAGATCTGATAGAGATGATAATAATAAGATAAATATTTTTGGTATTTTATGATATAGATTGAAAGTTAAGATTGCAAAATAAAATAGATTGGAAACTTGTATGATGGAGAATAGACCTGTGGGCCATAGGTTTCACTAGTGGCTTCTCTCAAGATAGCATAAGTATTACGGTGGGTGAACAAATTGCTGTCGAGCAATTTGTAGAAAAGCGAATAATTATGAGAATATCTAGGTATGATCATGTATATAGGCATCACGTCCGTGACAAGTAGACCGAAACGATTCTGCATCTACTACTATTACTCCACACATCGACCGCTATCCAGCATGCATCTAGAGTATTAAGTTCATAAGAACAGAGTAATGCCTTAAGCAATATGACATGATGTAGAGGGATAAACTCATGCAATATGATATAAACTCCATCTTTTTATCCTCGATGGCAACAATACAATACGTGTTGTTTCCTTTCTGTCACTGGGATCGAGCACCGCAATATTGAACCCAAAGCTAAGCACTTCTCCCATTGCAAGAAAGGTCAATCTAGTAGGCCAAACCAAACTGATAATTCGAAGAGACTTGCAAAGATAAACCAATTCATCGGATCTCGACAAACACACCGCAAAAGAAGATTACATCGAATAGATCTCCAAGAGAATCGAGGAGAACTTTGTATTGAGATCCAAAAAGAGAGAAAATCCATCTAGCTACTAGCTATGGATCCGAAGGTCTGAAGTAAACTACTCTCACATCATCGGAGGGGCCATGGAGTTGATGTAGAGGCCCTCCGTGATCAATGCCCCCTCCAGCGGAGCTCAGGAAAAGGCCCCAAGATGGGATCTCTTGGGTACCGAAGGTTGCGGCAGTGGAAATAGGGTTTCGTGGTGCTCCTGGATGTTTGTGGGGTATATGGATATATATAGGAGGAAGAAGTAGGTAGGTGGAGCAACGAGGGGCCCACGAGGGTGGAGGGCGTG
Organism: Triticum aestivum; assembly: GCF_018294505.1. Taxonomy (NCBI): domain Eukaryota; kingdom Viridiplantae; phylum Streptophyta; class Magnoliopsida; order Poales; family Poaceae; genus Triticum; species Triticum aestivum. Next base: position 151,298,020 of record NC_057803.1, on the reverse strand, counting down.
CCCTTGCCTCGTGGCCTCCTCGATTGTTTCTTGACGTCCACTCCAAGTCTCCTAGATCATGTTTGTTCCAAAAATAACGCTCCAAAGGTTTCAATTCGTTTGGACTCCGTTTGATATTCCTTTTCGACGAAACTCTAAAATAGGCAAAAAAAACAACAATTTGGGTTGGGCCTCCGGTTAATAGGTTAGTCCCAAAAATAATATAAAAGTGTAAAAATAAGCCCATTAACATCCAAAATAGATAATATAATAGCATGGAGCAATCAAAAATTATAGATACCTTGGAGACGTATCAGAGCATCTTCTTCATCATCTCGTTCTTCTTCTTGGCCTTCTTCGTTGTTGACGTTGTTGTTATCTTGTCGAGGTGGAGAAGGAGGTTGATGAGGTTCATCTTGGTGTAATTCTTTGTTTTCTTCATCTTGGCGTGCCCCACTTGTGGATGCTTCCATGTCAACTCTTGGTTCGCCTTGTCGTGAGGTAGAAACTTCCACCTGGATGGACGAGGTACTTTCCTTTAGCTCTGTTTGTTTGAATCTTGCCAATAGACAAGTCTTGGATTGCATCCGAAGGGTCCTTGTATCCTACATCAATTGGCAATTGCTCTACTTGCGAGCCATTAGATTCATCAAACTTCGCATCCACCGTCTCTTCAACCTTTCGGGTGAAATTGTTGTAGACACGGTAAGTGTGAGAATTTGAGCCACAACCAAGTACGAAACCCTCATGATATTTAGGAGAAAATTTAGAACAATGATGCTTATCAAGAATGTAGCACTTTGAGCAGAATACTCAAAAGTATCCAACTTGGGGTTTGTTATGGGTGAGAAGCTCACATGCAGTTTTGCCGAGTAGCTTGTGAAGATACAAGTGATTTTTTGCATGACAAGCTGTCTCAACCGCTTCCGCCCAAAAGTGTTTTGGCATCTTGTACTAATCAAGCATCCTTCTCGCCATCTCAATAAGAGTCTGGTTCTTCCTCTCAACAACTCCATTTTGTTGAGGTGTGTATGTAGCTGAGAACTCGTGTGAAATCCCTTCTTTGTCAAGAAAGGTATCCACATTTGCGTTCTTGAACTCCATTCCACTGTCGCTTTGAACCATCTTGATCTTCACTTCAAATTGATTTTGGGCCTTCCTAGTGAAGTTCTTGAAGATCTTTTGGACCTGCGATTTATCGTCAAGAAAGAACACCCACGTAAATCTTGAAAAATCATCGACTATGACTAGACCAGATGAGTTACCACCGAGACTTTTGTAGGCATTGGGACCAAAGAGATCCATATGAAGTAGCTCGAGTGGTCTTCTTGTGGTCATAATGTTCTTCACATGGTGACCTCCTCCAACTTGTTTTTCTGCTTGACAAGCACTGCACAATCTATCCTTGTCTAATATAACATCTTTTACTCCAAGGATATGATCACCTTTAATAAGCTTATCACGATTTCGCATGCCCACATGACCTAACATTCTATGCCACAACCATCCTTTAGAAGATTTAGCAATTAAGCAAGTTCTAGGTTGAGCCTTTTTAGTGAAATCAACAATGTAAAGATCACCTCTACGTAAACCGGTAAAGACCATATTGTGGTTATCTCTACGAAACATTTGGCAATCTACCTCAGTAAATAGGACATTGAAACCAAAGTCAACAAGTCTATATATGGAAAGTAGATTATATCCAAGAGATTCAACGAGCATAACATTTTTTATGGAGCTATCATGTGAGATGGCCACCTTACCAAGGCCAACCACCTTACCCTTTGAGTTGTCACCAAAAGTGACATACTTTCAAGGGCCGTCATTTTTAGCAAGCTCACGAAACATATCCTTGTCTCCGGTCATGTGATCTATACACCCACTATCAAGAACGCATTCCTTTCCTCCACCCATGTAGCCACGAAGATTAGCCATAAGACCAAAGTGTCTCATAGACTCATCAAGATCAAAATCACTATCATCATCCTCATCATAGTATCCATGTTCAACATCGTCTTGTGATGGATCAATTCCTAGAGAGGGTAATTCATTAAATAAGTGGTCATCACAATAGTCATCTTTATGAATTCTAATGGCTTCGGAGATGATATTGCTAATGATTCCAACATCTCCTTTGGCACGCGTAAGATTTGTAAGCTCAAATAGATAGTCACCAAATTTGGGATCATTGGAACTCATCTTACTCAAGGCAATAGACTTATGAAGAATTTCATCCAAGTTTTGCAAGGAATAGTTTGGAAATCGTTCCTCAAGAAATTTCCATATGGTGTAGGCACAATCAAGAGCAGCCAAGCTAGCAAACAAGTTTCTAGGTAATCCTCTAGTGATTAAATTGATAGTTCTAAGATTATGGATCATGTCAATAGACTCATCAAGGGTAGGATGCAAAGGATCAACATGAGGTGAACAAGGGCTAGTAATGTACTTGTTCAAATCATATTCACTGAAAATCTCAAGCATCTCAGTTTTCCACTCATGAAAGAACCCTCCATCAAGTATAGGCACTCTACGTCTAAGACTCCCCAACATAGACTCACCCATATTCCTCCAAAGGTGTTGAAACCAAAGCAATGGAGACCAATGCTCTGATACCAATTGAAAGGATCGAGAAGAGGTGTATAGAGGGGGTGAATAGACTCTTAGCAAAGAAAAGTAGCAGTTTTTATTTTATTCAAGTTAAGGTGGAGTTTTAGCACAAGTTTAAACATTCACAATACATATCAAGCAAGCATGGCAAGAGTATATGAGCAGCGGAAAGTAAAGCATGCAAGTTGCAAGAATGTAAAGGGATGGGATTGGAGTGTGCAAACGCAATTGGAGACACTGAGATTTTTGGCGTGGTTCCAATAGGTGGTGCTATCGTACATCCACGTTGATGGAGACTTCAACCCACGAAGGGAAACGGTTGTGCGAGTCCATGGAGGGCTCCACCCATGAAGGGTCCATGAAGAAGCAACCTTGTCTATCCCACCATGGCCATCGCCCATGAAGGACTTGCCTCACTAGGGTAGATATTCACGAAGTAGGCAATCTCCTTGCCCGTACAAACTCCTTGGTTCAACTCCACAATCTTGATGGAGGCTCCCAAGTGACACCTAACCAATCTAGGAGACACCACTCTCCAAAAGGTAATAGATGATGTGTTGATGATGAAATCCTTGCTCTTGTGCTTCAAATGATAGTCTCCCCAACACTCAACTCTCTCTCTCAGATTTGGATTTAGTGGAAAGATGATTTGAGTGGAAAGCAACTTGGGAAAGGCTAGAGATCAAGATTCATATGGTTGGAATGGAATATCTTGATCTCAACACATGAGTAGGTGGTTCTTTCTCAGAAAATGAATGCTAGAAGTGTAGGCACGTTCTGATGGCTCTACTTACTAATGAAGGAAGGGTGGAGGGGTATATATAGCCTCCACACAAAATCTAACCATTACACACAATTTACCAAACTTGGTGGGACCGAATCAGAAAACTTGGTCAGACCGATTAAGTTCATAATGTGACTGTTAGGCATTTCGGTGGGACCGATATGAGCTTGGTGGGACCGATGTGCTAGGGTTAGGGTAAAACCTCATCTCGGTTTGACCGATTACACAAACTCGGTGGGACCAATTTTGGTAATAAGCAAAACAGAGAGTTGGTCAGGCAAACTCGGTGGGACTGATTGCTTATCTCGATGGGACCGAAATAATTGCAACAGGCAACAGAGACTTCGCAAGCCCATCTCGGTGAGACCGGGATCCCATTGATGAGACCAAATTGATTAGGGTTTCTAGCAGTGGCTATGTCAAGTGAACTTGGTGGCGCCGGATAGAACATTTCGGTGGGGTCGAGTTTGACTTTTGGTTTGGGACATATGTGGATGTGAGAAAGTGGTTGAGGGCTTTGGAGCATATCACTAAGCGCTTTGAGCAAGCAAGCCATTAAGCAACACCTCATCCCCTTTTAATAGTATTGGCTTTCCTATGGACTCAATGTGATCTTGGATCACTAAAATGAAAGTGTAGAGTCTTGAGCTTTTGAGCTTGAGCCAATCCTTTGTTCTTAGCATCTTGCAGGGGTTCCATATCCTCTTGTCCACGCCACTCCATTTGTTGAACTTTTCTGAAATATACTAGATAAAAATATTAGTCCAATAAGAGATATGTTGACATTAATTACCAAAACCACCCGGGGAGCACTTGTCCTTTCACCTTCACCTAGTAATACATCATATTATACACCCCTACACAATTGAAAAGTTTCGGCAACACCCATGTGTCATTGCTGAAAGAATCTAGAAGCATTGGGGGGGGCAATCATATCCGAACTGGGTTGAAATTGAGAAAAAGCTTAAAGCTAATTTTGCCGCTCGCCGCCAGAAACAAACGAAAAAAGAATTAGCTCAGATAAAAGAAGTATTGCCAATTGGTAGAATCAATGAAAAGAAGGATGATTCAGAACATGAAAGTGCTTCGGTTGAAAAAGACGAATCAAGTAGTATATATTCCAAGTCCATCAAATCCAAAGAGGCAAGCATTATTGAGAAAGGGCATGGCAAGCGTAGAAAAATGACCATGCTTGATTTTTCTGAAGTTAATGGAACCTACTTCATGCCCTATGAGTTCCGTGCCATAGAAATTGACAAGCCTCAAGGACAAGAGCAAGTAGTCGCACAAAGTTTGGCTGACAAGGATCTTCAAAGTAATGATGCACAGAATAAAGAAAAAGATGATGACAATGCATTGGAGAGCCATCCAAAGATGGAGCAAGATATTGTTCAAGTCACAATACCATCATGCTCTCCCAACATATTTGAATAGGTATGCCTAGCAAGTAATTTACCAATTTTCAGATTTGGTCAAAACTTTATTGTTGATGCATCTATTAGAAAAACTCTCATAAATAATTTTGAAAGACCAATGAAGAAGGGTAATTTACTTCTTAGCAATAAAATTGTTATAGAACATATCGGTCAACCCATTGCACCATTTATAAAGACCGATACTGGCTTACTGTTGCAATCAAGGCTTTCCTCATTGCTTTATTTAAAGTATGTATCTACATGGATAGCTTTGCTTGTTTTATACTTGGCTTACTCTTAGTCTCAATTGAGGCATGCATGTTCTAACTATTCTTGTTTTAGAAACTTAAAGCCAAGGATAGATCCTTTTCAGAAAACCGATGCTAGTATAATATCTTATCCAATGACATCGGTAAAAGAATGCAAAATAATAAACATAGCCAAATGGGGTGATACAAAATCTGAACCATTCATTTGCTTAACTCCAAAGCCGTTCTCACATCAAGATCGGCTAGAAAATGAAAAAGTTACCTTCAATTCAAACATGTGTGATCAAATCTTTGATTTGTTGTTGAGAAATAATTATATTAGAATTATTGATCACCATGTTGAGCCATCTATCCAGGTACGAATGTATTGTAAGTTGCATGATTCGTCCAAGCATAATTTTGAGGATTGCAACATGTTTCGTCAAATAGTTAAATCGGCCATTGATAAAGGACAATTGAAATTTGTTGAGACACCAAGAGATGACTAGTATATTCCGATTGGCTCTGATGGCAAACGGTTCTTGCATCGGCTGCTTCAAGCTGATCCATTTAAACGTGAGAAGGTAAAAACTGCAGATATTGGGATCAAGCTTTCAACTAAGTTGTTCAAGAGAACAATGAAGGTATTCTTGAAGGCGGGAATTCCATCAAGGTTGCATAGAAGACGCCAAGTACGCAAAGTACTGGGGGCAACAAGAAAATTCAGAGATCGGTGCAAGCACAACCAAAGAAAACAAAGGCCAACATAAGCACAAGGGTAAGAGATCGGACATCACTTTCGCAAAGTTACTAGCAAAATATCAAAAAGCAGGTGAAGTAATGCAAAAGCATCAAGATCACCCCCAGGCTCAAATATGAGGATCAGTATTGGCAAAGTGAGAATTTCAATGCAACATATTCATATCCTTATTTTGGGCCGCCAATGCCAATGTTGTGGATGCCTCCTCATGCTCTTGTAAATCCATATCCTTTGTGGGACATGTATGATACAAGAACGCATTCTCCAGCTTATTTTACACCATCTCACCAACATTGTGTAGCTCCAAGAAGGTCACAGTTTGATGAACAATCATATGTTAAAGGCCGTTTCAATAAAAAGGAATCGGTCCGGACCCCATGGATGAAGAAAGAGGTGGTCAAGCAAGTATACCGGGTCAAGAAAGATGGTCGTAAGTGTGCTACTTCAGATTTGATCTCAAATAACAAAGAGTCAATTAAAGTGTTGACATTGGCTACAAAAGGCAAAGAAGTAAAGCAATCAATTGGTAAAAATCAGAGTGCTAAATCTGAAGAAAAGAAGTTGAGGGTGCACAAGGCCCAAAAAGAGTTTCCATTGGTTGAACCAAAACCACAGTCGAGGTGCTCACTCGGCTTATCGTATTGGCAAAAGAAGGAACTATAAAATCTTAGTGTAGAAGAGCTGAGAAACAAGAACATGGCATGTGTTCCCAAGAGGAACAGTCAAAATAAAAATGATGTACGCCCTTCTATTGCACCAAGTGTTACAAAAGTGAAGAAAGGAAAAGATGGAAGCGGAAAACAATTAAGCTGAAGGTGTGCATCATGCCATGAAAATCTTCGGTTAGCACATCATCCATATTCGTCAAACATGTCATTGATGTCTTTGCCATGGAATTCATCCCCATGTATGATTGGTTACCCTCCATGGGCTTATTTTGATCAATGGATGCAATATAATTTTTTAAGTCATGAAAGGGTATTACCAAATCACTATACATTTGATTAGCTACAAGTTTGTTGTTGATCCAGAGGGCCAAAATACTTGATTTGTTATTTCATTTGTTTATTTTCGGCTATACGTGCTTTGGTGGATGAGGTTTACATGGACTTTATGTTAATGGTCGGTACTTAACTATCACCCTAAGAAACTATCTAATCATGGTTGATGTGGAATTCTAACAGCGTCCTTAGTTTGATTGGAGAGTGAGACAAGTACTATGGAGATTATGTTTTGATGGTTGAATTCATAACAATGGCCATAGTGTTGGTGTTATTTATATATATCCATATAGTGTTGTTCTGTGAAGCCCCATATGCCTCTTAAGATATTTATTGCACAATAATCAAAGCCGAGTATGCAATGTTATTTGGTTTGGAGCTTTTGGTTGCCATAGGTGCTACACATATTGAGGCTTTTGGTGATTCATTATGAATAGTGCAACAAATATCAAAAGTTATCAATGTCTCAATGAATCGCTTATAGTTTATCTTGAGGCATGTTTAGATTTAAGGGTGGCTTTCAAATTGTTCATATATCTAGACATGACAATTGGAAATAATTGGCACCGCGAGCATTTGGCTACCATGTTGATCATGGTGTATTGCATATCTACCAATAGCCAATGCTTAGTCTCATCAAAATAGGTAAGACCGAACTGAAGCCCAACACTTCGGCCACTAATATAATGAAACTTTTATGCAGGTGAAGCAAGGATTGGAGGAAGTTCATTCATGATTATCTGCAAAATCCTAGCAAAAGGGTGAACAATATGGTTCTAAGGATGGCTTTGAAATACATATCTATGGAACTTTATCACCGGATTGTTATAGAAGTTGAGAAGTTTTCACCCAAGTTTGCATCAAGGATTTAAATAAGTAATGGTTGATATATACTTATCACCCTATGCACATTCAAAATGGCTAATGGAGTGTTGACATCATCCTTAGAACCAGCATGGAAGAAGTTATTTTTCAGCATGTTAGCTTTGTCGAAAAACAGGGGGGCATGTGTTGACGCTCAAAAGTGGCACAATCATAGAGAGTAGCTTTAAGTTATATCAAGACTAATTCAAACTTATGATTGGAGGTCACCTCCGGATGGCTCTCTTTAAGAAGATCAAGGTGGATATGAACATGGTCTAAAACGGGGCTCTTATGCAATAGTTATGATAAGTTCAGAGATGCTCATGTTGACACCAGATTGAAGAATGGCATGAAACTCAATTAAGATGGCCTCTGATGGAAAACATTTGAACACGAAAGTCGTGCGTCTCGTTGAAACGGTTGATTTTGGTATAAAAATCGTCCCAATATTGAGATCATATGCAAAAGTAGAGCCATCAAAATGCACCGTGCCACGAGGCAAAATATGGCACGCCCCACCAGACACGTGTGTGATGGGTAGTGCCACCAATCGGCTGTTTTGCGTGAGAGATTCGGCCCTCAAGATGGATTCTAATCGAAAAACGTTAAGCACGAAAGTTGTTCGTATCCTCAAATCGATCAAATTTTCTATTGGACTCATCTTCATCCGAGGTCATTTGTGGACTGTGGGACCTAAAAACCAAACTGATGTTCCAGACTTATCTAAATTCAAGTTCGGTTAATTTTGGAGAGATTTGGACGTGATTTGGAGTCCTTTTCTTGTATGAGAAGTTCAGCCACCTCATAAATAGATGAGAAGTGATGGCCGATTGAGCAACACACAATCGATCAAATCATCTACTACTTTTTACCTTTACTTTTATCCTCTCCCTTGTTCTTCTTCTTCTTCCTTGTTTTTTTCTTCCTCGTTCTTCGTATGTTCTTGTTGTTGCAGGGCGGCGATCCACGAGGCCCTAGGGGTGATCAGGTCGACCTAGGGCAGTCCATAGCCGCCGCGCGCCCTAAAAGGGTCCATCCCGGGCATGTGGGGTTTCAAGTCTTCAAAAGCGCCCGTCGGATGGCTTGCGTACCGTGCTTCCGGACGGGTATCCTTCGACGTGAGCTGCGGTGCATCACCCTCGGCATTGGAGGTATACGGTGACATATTCGTGTGCGAACACTGGGCATCGGAGCAACTAGGTGCTATGGAGTCTGATTCCCTGATTTTTTCCCTCTACATTGGCTCTCTAGTGCAGGGCACCGATGCCAAACGTAGCAACTGTTGTCTTGACACTGGTTTTGGCATACATAGTGGATGGCCTTAGTGCTATTAGGTCTATGTTACTAAATTTGTGCGTGTACACACCTGTTAGCATCAATTTGATGTGATCCAAACATTGTCGCTATGCTGTTGCAGTTACATTTAGCTTTCTCATAAAATGTTCAATTTGTTATTTATAATACATGAGTAAGAACTTGTAGTGTTGTTGCAGTTAATTGTAGCTTCTGATATTTCAGAATTTGGTTGCTGTCTCAATAGCATTTAATTCACTTGCACATTGATCTTTTTGAGATGATATGTCATAATTAACCTGTTTCTTCAGTTTTTCAAAATATGTATTTGGTGATTTTCTATGTTGCTAGAAACCCTTTTCCCCTACAATTGTTACCGATCTAGTTTTAAATATTATAGGATGAACGGAAGTGTTCTTACCTAGAGTGGGTTGATCAAGAGTGGCCACGGTCTTTAAAGATGTGCCTAGCAAAGCTCTGGAGCATGTATGAGGAAGAGAACATAGATAGGCTTAGAGAAAGTGTTGTCAAGGCTGAAGAATATTTCAAGATGTGGGAACAAAAGAGGAAGATGGAAAATTAGTCAGATTTTTTAAATTAGACTTTGCTAAGATGGTGTTGGCGAAGGAGGAGGCACTTTCCAAGTTGGTCAGTGCAAAACAGGTTCTTACTGAACTGAAAGCAGAGATGGAGAAGACGAACTTGGCTGATCATGCATCAGTCGATTAGGGAAATGAATATATTGTTCTAATATTATTCTTATGAAGGTAAACTAGCTATATGTTGTATTGTGTTGTTTTCAGGTAGCTATCGTACTGTGATGTTAAAATATATTTATGTGCCTGATATGAAATTGGTAAATAGTTGTTCGATATGAAATGTGAATTTGTGTAATACTGGAATTATTAATTCTAAACTAATAAACTTGCTAAATGGGTCATGGAACTTTGGAAATGGTTCTAGCAGTAAAAGCGATTGTGATGGATAGCCCAATGCCATACGGTTTTCTTCATCAAATCATGTGTGATGTAGTTGAATAAAAGCAAACGGTTAACTGAGAAAGAGCGCGTGTGATCGTTACACCTCTCACACATGAGGCTATACATAAAACTGTGTGGGATGTATATACAAACGAAAACGTTTTTCGTCGATTGGCTGTGTGGGATGTACATACGAACGGAAACGTACTTCTTGGATTGACTGTGTGGGATGTACATAAGAACGGAAACGTATTCCTTGGATTGACTGTGTGGAATGTACATACAAACGGAAATGTTTGTCTAGGAATGACCGTGTGGGATGTACTTATGACCGGAACCGATTGACCTGTATAATTGTATTCGATCGCTCACCCGTAGCACATGATCTCATTTTGCCCAGCGTGTGTGACCGGAGGGCCTATCCCCGACGTTTTTGGGTCACGTGGGGAGGACCCCCCTATTGCACTCACTCACTTGGTGATGGTTCAGAATGCCGTTGTGGAAAGGGGTTAAAAACCGTTTGTATAGAACCTCGTTGTATCACTAATCCTGAGACAAATCGCCAAAGATTTTACCTGCCGAGATCATCCAGCAGTCAAACCGGATCCTCCGGACCAGCCTGGGTGCCCTACCACCACCCACGATCATCCGAGTTCCACTGAAGAAACTGAAAAAAAACTCGGCTTCCACCATTTCTTTCGCAACCCTGGCCTATTTCTCCACCATAACCTTTTGTCATACCATCCACATAACCCATACCATTCGACGTTCAGCCACTTACCCAATTTGACCAATTTTGTTTAAGATTTTGAGTTCTGGTTTTCCATTTCATAAGGTGTCTGGGCTAATTAGGGACGGCTTTGACATCATCATCACCACCACTGATCATCTCCATGAACTCGACATCGACAAGGACCTCTCCACCTTTTGACAACATGGCCATAAGCAAGCATGGTAACATTGATGACCATGTTTCCCATTTGCTTCCCATTAGATTGTTAGACCCGAGCCTTTTGTGTCACTTGTCCATAGATACTTGCCATTTGAGTATTGCCAGACCATGTTACTTACGAACGTTAGTGATACATACGTTGCATAGCTTCTATAGTGTGCACATATCTTATTATCATCTCTTGTGTCATAAGTTACTCCCATGCATATCTCATTGCTATATTGGATCGAGAATATTGCATAAGTTGCAAAGGCATTAGACAAGAAAAAAGAGGCAAAGCTTTTAAGCGGAAGGAGGAAGATACATAAAGCTCGTAAGTAATATCAATACATCGAGCCACATCGAATCTCATCTTGATATCATTGATCATCTTGGATCATCGTTGCATGAGCTTCATCTTAGATCATACATACTTAGCATACATGGGATAAAAAGACGACAAATTTTCTCTTATGTTGGCGCACAAGTATGTATCTCGCCCATTTGAGCAATCATGCTATCATCTCTCTAGTATTCGTACAACACGAGATTTTTCCGTGGAAACACATTTTGTGCTCATTCGTTGGTCGTATGAATCCCACTTATCTATCTGTGGGTGTGTTCCATGTGCCCCCATAACTGTTGATCTATTGGCTTTAATTACAATTTGTGAATATTTTTTCAACATTATTACCAAGTTCCTTAACAAGCCTTACTTGTGTATGTGTGAGATTGACAAAAACCCATACCAATTTCCCTATCTTGCATTTCCATATTGAGTGATCAATGATCCACCTTCAACTTAGGGAAACGTAAATTTTGTATTGTTCTTCCCATTTCCCCACTCACCTTTTCTCGAGTCGTGTGATGGATAGGTGATATGCCACCGACGTATCAATGTTTTTTAATCGTTTCATGCTATTATCATACCGCTTCTACATATTTTTGGCATCAATTTGTATTATTTACTGGAGTAACCTATTAATCTAGTGCCCACTGCCAGTTCCTATCTTTTTGCATGTTTTGTACTTTGCAGAAAATCAATATTTAGAAAGGTCAAAATACTCCGGCGATTTGATATGGTATTTTCTAGAATGTATCTGATTTTTGAGTGAAGGAATCAATGTAAGACGGTACCTGATACTTCTCCAAGGTATCTACAATTTTTGATTGTTTCATGATATTATATTATCATTCTTGTATGCCTTATATGCCAATTTATACTGTTTTTATGGACTAACCTATTAACTTAGTGCATAGTGCCAGTTCCAATTTTTTTTGCATGTTCTTCGTTTCGCGGGAAAACCATACCAAACAAAGTCCAAATACGACAAAACTTTTTGACGATTTTTTCTTAACAATAAGAAACCGTAGAAGATTCGGTGAGGACCAGAAGACCCACAAGGCCGCCACAAGGTGGGAGGCGTGCCTTGGGGGTAGGGCGCGCCTTGGTGCCTTGTAGGACCCAAAAGACTTTGTTTGCCCTAATTCTTCGCCATTAAATTCCCAAATATTCAGAAATCCCTAAAGCGAGACCTGAAACAATTTTATCATTTATGCAAGCTTCTATTCTTCCATGTTCCCATCTGGAGGCCTTTTCAGTACTCGGCCGGAGGGGTAAACCATTGGGGGCAATCTTCATCAACCTTGCTGCCTCCATGATGATGTATGAGTAGTTCCCTTAGGACCTACGTGCCCATAGTAGTAGCTAGATGGCTTCTCTCTCTCTCTCTCTCTCTCTATCTATCTATCTATCTCTCTCTGATCTTCAATACAATGATCTCCCCTGAGATCTGTTCGATGTAGTTCTCGCGGTGTGTGATACGTCTCCAACGTATCTATAATTTATGAAGTATTCATGCCATGTTTACAACAATTTTATATCGTTTTGATATGATTTGAATGGAACTAACCCGGAATGACGATGTTTTCAGCAGAACTACCTGGTATTGTTTTTTGTGTAGAAATAAAAGCTCTCCAAATGCCGTGAAACTTTTTGACGATTATTTTGGAACAAAAGAGGCACTAGAAGCTTCATGGGAGGACCATAAAGGTGAAGGAGGTGGCCACTACCCACCAGGGCGCGCCCGGGGCCTTGGCCATGGGCTAGTGCCTAGTGGACCCACCTTAGCCCATCTTAGCATGAGAGCGGCACCAAAAAATCCTATAAATAGAGAAACCACCAAAAATAACCCTAGAACTTCGACTCCGTAGCTGCAAGCCTCTGTACTTTTGAGATACCATATGGAGCCCTATCCCGGCACCCTGCGAGAGGGGGAAATCATCACCGGAGGCCATCTGCATCATCCCGATGGCCACCACGATGAGGAGGCAGTAGTTCACCCTCAGGGCTAGGGGTATGTACCAGTAGCTATGTGTTTGATCTCTCCCTCTCTCGTGTTCTTGATTTGGCACGATCTTTATGGATTTGAGAACACTTGATGTACGTATTGCTATGTATACCCGTGGTGACAATGGGGTATCATATCGATTCACTTGATATAAGTTTTGGCACTCAACTCACGGATTCCCGAGGTGGCATTGGGGTAATATATGCATAGGTGTTTATGCACATTTTCATCTTTGTTTCTCTGGTAGAAATCTCAGGGAACTCTTTGAAGTTCTTTGTGTTGGATTGAGTATTATGAATCTGAAGTTGTTTGATGCATATCCTATAATAAACTCATGGATACTTGTGGTGACATTGGAGTATCTAGGTGGCATTAGAGTTGGTTGATGTGTATCATATGGTGTTATTTTTGTACGAACTCTTGGGATGTTTGTGACACTTAATAGGAATAGCTTGATAGATCGATCGGAAAGGATAACTTTGAGGTGGTTTCGTACACTACAAACAACTTCGTCTTATGTTCTCCACTAGATAAGAACTTTGGAAGTGATTCTTTGTCGCACGTTCAGGGATTGCCATATGATCTAATTATGTTAGCACTATTGAGAGATTGCACTAGCAAAAGTAAGAACCCTAGGCCTTATTTTCAAGCATTGTAATACCATTTGTGCTCACTTTTGTTACTTGTTACTTAGCTATTTTTTTATTGTTCCTATTACAAAAATCAATATCTACTATCATTACTACACTTGTATCACCATCTCTTAGCCGAATTAGTGCACCTATACAATTTACCATTGTAATTGGTGTGTTGGGGACACAAGAGACTCTTTGTTATTTGGTTGCAGGGTTATCTGAGAGAGACCATCTTCATCCTACGCCTCCCACGGATTGATAAACTTAGGACATCCACTTGAGGGAAATTTCCTACTATCCTACAAAACTCTGCTCTTGGAGGCCCAACACGAGTCTACAAGAACAAGTTGCGTAGTAGACATCAGTGTGTTTGTTGGGATCCAATGAATTGTGGGTTTATGACGAGATTATTCATTGATATTATTTGAGTCTCTTGAGATTTATTTGCTGCATAATTTTATAGCGATGTATGCTTTCCGATCTATAAGTCTTCTTTGGCCAATTGGATGAGTAGATCGGAAAGCATACATCGCTATAAAATTATGCAGCAAATAAATCTTGTGGTTAGCCTTACTATGTGACGGGAGGAGCCGAGGCACGTATTTGCATTTGTTGCCACTAAGGATAAAACGATGGAGTTTGAACATATTGCTTGGTCTTACTTTGTCTACATTATGTCATCTTGCTTAATGCGTTACTTTGCTTATCATGAACTTAATACTTTGAGATGCATGATGGATAGCAGTCTTGGGGTCGAGTAATAGTAGTAGATGTCAGTAAGTTTAACGGTCTACTTGACATGGACTTAATGCATGTGTATGAATTATGCCTTGAAGAATCATAGTCATAACTATGAGCAATTCTGTCAATTGCCGGACAATAATTTGTTTACCCACCGATGTTATGTTTCTGAGAGAGATGCCTCTAGTGAAACTTGGCCCCCCGAGTCCCTTTTCAACTATTACTACAAATCCTACAATTGCTGCTTGCTGTGCTTGTAACTGGTGAGAACAAGGGGATTGACAACCCCCTTGCCTTGTTGGGTGCAAGCATTTGCTTTGCGTGTGTGCGGGTTCTGTTCTTGTTGTTTGTGTACCGTCTCCTTATGGTTTGATAAACCTTGGTTCTTAACTGAGGGAAGCCCAACAGCTCTACAGAGAGTAGAAGTGCCCTAGGGCCCCATGCAGCAAGGTGGCGCGGCCACCCTCCTGGCTGATAGGGTCACCTACTACTGGTAGGGTCAAGGACCTGACATCTAAGGCCCACCGGGGGTCCCACACCATCATTGGTAGGTCCCTGGACCGTAAACGCATTCGGTTGCATATAACCAGAAATCCACTCGGATACGCGGATGACACTCGGACGTCATCCCTCTAGTCGGCCCAGCCACCACCACTCGGACAAGGAAGGCGAAGGGGCTACGTGGGAGCTACAATGGTCGATTAGTCTTAAGTCGGGCTTTAAGCATAGTCATGACCGTTGTTACCTGTAACTGCCATAGTTGTGGCTATTAACACCTATAATTGCTGTAGTTATAGCCCTTAATTCACCCTTATAGTGTGGGAGTAAAGAGACTGCGGTGCACTCTATATAAGCCGCACTCCTCCTCCTTGACAGGGGTTCAACATCCACTGTAATCATACCCCCCAAGAGAAAACTAGCCTCCGGGCATGAGACATAGGGCTGTTACCTTCTCCGAGAGGGACCCGAACTCGTAAAAATTGAGTGCCACACATGTGTCATAGCTAGGCTCTGCCCCTTGTTCGTACCCCTAGAACTCAATGTCAGGATCGTTGCCTCGATAGTCGACGCCCACCTTAGGGCAGCGCGTCTAGCAATTTTATGGTGCAGGTGGAATTTCATCGTTATCATGTTAGCCAGCAACGAGATCTATTCCGGAGCACTTAGTTTCATCGCCGACAATTCAACGTGGCTTCAGGAGGTCCCGCTGAACATGGAGTCATTGCCCGTCCGCGGTGCGGTGCACTTTCGTGCATCATCCTACGAAGTCCTCCGCCAGTTGTCGGTTCCGTACCGAGCAACTCCTCTCCTACCCACTGTCCGTCGTGGCGCTCTAGACGCTCGCGACTCCAGCATTGGATCAAGCATGTCATGTCTGTTTAGGCCGTGGCTGGGTGGTGGCACTCGAGCCTGATGAGCCCACACTTGACCTTTTCGATGGGTGTCGGTGTCAAAACCGGCGGATCTCGGGTAGGGGGTCCCGAACTGTGCGTCTAGGATCGATGGTAACAGGAGAGGGGGACACAATGTTTACCCAGGTTCGGGCCCTCTCTATGGAGGTAATACCCTACTTCCTTCTTGATTGATCTTGATGAATATGAGTATTACAAGAGTTGATCTACCACGAGATCGTAATGGCTAAACCTTATAAGTCTAGTCAGGCTATGATTATTCAGAGGGTATCTATAGACCTAGCCCTCCGGTTTATATAGACACAGGAGGGATCTAGGGTTACACAAGGTCGGTTACAGAGAAATGAATCTTCATATTTGGTCGCCAAGCTTGCCCTCCATGCCAAGAAGAGTCCCATCCAGACAGGGGCAGGGTCTTCAGTCTTCGTATCTTCACAGCCCATCAGTCCGACCCATATCCAATAGGTCGGACGCCCCCGAACCAGGCTTCAATGACGAGGTGTTCGACATACAGATAGTCTTCGGCATTGCAAGGCGGGTTCTTCCTCCTATGACTTTAAAGTGATGTATTCGTTCGTCCATTTAATGTCGCACCCCTTGGCTTGCGCGCCTTCCTGACTTTAGCTTCCACGTGTTGAGTGAATACAAGAGGTCAGGGCATTTTTACATATACCACCCTGACCATACCAGAAGGGTGCCTATTTAAAGAGAATAGATCTAAGATCCCCTCCAAATCCCACGGAAGAAACCCTCAGAGCTTGCAAAATAGAACCACCCCAACATAGCTAGCGCTCCCAGCTCTTCCTCTCGTCCCCACAACTCTGAAAAGGGGGATTGGGATAGATGTTCAGTTTCTCACAGTCAGCTGGTGAAGCTACAAACACAGGGCTTTCTTTCCCCGGTGGATTTGGTCCTCGTACGAGCAGGGATGACGCCCTTCAATGGCGGGGCTCAAGCGGAGAACTTCCCCTATCCGTCCAGGGGGGAACGAGTATGCTTTGTCCCCTTCTTGTTAAGAGGTGTCGGATTTCCGATCCATCCCTTCCTCCGAGGTCTGCTGGAGTATTATGGCCTCCAACTGCACAGTCTCACTCCCGCCTCTATCCTACATATTTTGGGTTATGTTGCTCTATGCGAGCTATTCCTGGGCTGCAAGGCCCATTTTGATTTATGGAGAAGAATGTTCTGCCTCGTCCCTGGCAATCAAGGAGGGTCAATTTTTGAAGTGGGGGGAGCCGAAGTGTGGTGCATCACCGGGTCCGGATACCTGTCCGGCACGCCGAAGAAGGCTTCCGAAGAGTGGCCTTCCGAATGGTTCTAAATCGACGACGTCGCTCTTCCTGGCCCTGTTCGTATGGGCCTCCCTGAGTTTTCAAGTGCTCCATTGAAGAAACACCATAGCTGGCGTCCTCGGAGCCTCAAGGAAGAGGATAGTGCAGAGATCTGCCTACTGCTGGGCAAGATTAAGATGCTTGCCCAGTCCGGATTGTCAATAGTCGAGGTAATGGCGATCTCCATGACATGGTGGGTCCAGCCACTCCAATACAGAGGGCTGCCCATGTGGCATTACAACGGGGAAGACGACGCCTCACGCTACGGTCGGAAGGGCCCAAAGACCCCCACCGCTCTGGCCAAAATATTGGTTGAATTGTATAAAGGGGAGAAGGAGGAGTTCACCCATCTCCAATATCGAGATGGATTTTCCATGTATAATCCTCCTAGCTGGGTAAGCTCTAACTTTACTATTTTACTCTTGTCCCTGAATCATTCTTGACAGGCAGTATCCTACCCGCTTATAACAGGAATGGCGAAAGGCCGTCGAGGGAATCCATGACCCTGCCCCTCAGCCGGAGAATCGCAACTGAGATCTTGACCCTGGATATGAAGAAGATCCGAACATATTTGTGGAGCTCGAGGATGGAATATCTATCAGACAA
Organism: Triticum aestivum; assembly: GCF_018294505.1. Classification (NCBI taxonomy): domain Eukaryota; kingdom Viridiplantae; phylum Streptophyta; class Magnoliopsida; order Poales; family Poaceae; genus Triticum; species Triticum aestivum. The sequence goes on along the minus strand of NC_057803.1, from coordinate 151,280,082 downwards.
GCTATGACGGTACAGATGTACCCATCATCACCGATTACCCCGGCCTCCTTCCCCTTTGCATGTAAGTAATTTAAAAGGCACTTTCCTTGAAAGAGCTCCCTTACTATGCCTCACCCAGCACACTATTCCGTGTTCCAAAGGGGAGGCGCTCAGCACTGCAACATGCACGAGAAGCATCTCCGAGGAGAGCAGCGCCCATGCCTGGCGCATCTTTGAAGAGGAAGGCAAACGATAACATGGCAGAACCCTCGTTAAAGAGGTAAGGCTTTTCTTTTCAAGAATACCCTTTCTGATTGTTACATCAAATTGTAATGCCATTCACCGCATTCTATCAGGAAAAGTATCCGCCGGACTGTGTCCGGGGATCCGGCCGGACATGCATCCACCAGTCAGGTTCCCGACCCTGCCCAAAGGACGGGGGCTGACACAGGAGTGGCACCGAACTGTCCTTCCACAGAGGATTCAGACAACATGTCCGTCACGAACTCTGGAGTGGAGAGCACTATGAATTCGTCATCGGAGAGCCTTCTTCGTAATCCCGGTTTTCCAAAAGAGGCATTTGATGCCTTCAATTCGGCCGATGCATACATCCGAGCTGCTCGGGATGGTCTTGTCCGAGCCACGGACCAGCATCTGAAAGATATGCGGGTAAGCGTAGATTTAATAATCAGACAGTAGTGCGGTTGGGCGTGGTCCGCAGCCCCCAGCGTACGGAGTCAAGCTCCTCAACCCAGTGCTTGTCTGATTCTTTCAAAGAATGCACTAGCCTATGTTTGATGCCGCTCATAATAAGACCATTAGCCGTTCGACTTGACCATTTATTTGCGGGTGATAGACAGAGGCATAATCGAGCTTAATGCCCAGATCAGCACACCAAGTTTTCACCTCATCGGCTGTGAAATTGGAGCCGTTATCGGTGATGATGCTGTGTGGAACACCATAACGGTGCACCACGCCGGATATGAAGTCTATTACTGGCCCCGCCTCGGCCGTTTTGACCGGTTTGGCCTCTATCCACTTAGTGAATTTATCCACCATGACCAGTAGATACTTTTTCTTATGGCTTCCTCCTTTAAGGGGCCGACCATATCGAGCCCCCAGACCGCAAAAGGCCAAGTGATGGGGCTCATTTGTAGAGCGGTGGGGGGCATGTGGCTTTGGTTGGCGAATAGCTGGCATCCAATGCAACGTTGGACAAGGTCATGTGCATCTGCTCGGGCCGTCTGCCAATAAAAACCTGTACGGAAAGCCTTGCTAACAAGGGCCCAAGCTGTAGCGTGGTGACCGCCGAGTCCGGCGTGAATTTCAGCCAAGAGTTGCCGCCCCTCTTCCTCGGAGATACATCTTTGAAGAACTCCGGTAGCGCTTTTCTTTTAGAGCTCTCCTTCATGAACCTTGTAGGCCTTCGAGCGCCGGACAATGCGGCGAGCCTCATTCCGGTCCTCCGAGAGTCCCTTCCTATTAAGGTAGGACAAGAAGGGTTCGGTCCATGGTGCAATGACTGCCATGATTAGATGGGCCGATGGTGTTATTTCGGTGGCTGAGCCCCAATGATATCATTGAGTTTGGAGGCTGGGGTTGTGTTCGGATCCGGACTGGTGTTACCACTCTCCCCTTGCCACACCATGGACGGCTTAAAGAGCCTTTCGAGAAAGATATTAGGTGGGACGGGGTCGCGCTTGGCGCCAATGCGAGCGAGGACGTCCGCCGCTTGATTGCTTTCTCAAGCCATGTGATGAAACTCAGGCCCCTCGAGTCGAGCCAACATTTTTAGGACGGCGTTGCGGTAAGCCGCCATCTTCGGATCTTTGGCATCAAAATCTCCATTTATTTGAGATATTGCGAGGTTTGAGTCCCCGCGCACTTCCAGGCGTTGTATGCCCATAGAGACAGCCATCCGGAGACCATGTTATAAGGCCACGTATTCGGCTGCGTTGTTGGAGTCTGTGTATAATATTTGGAGTACGTACTGGACTATGTCTCCAGTGGGGGACGTTAAAACGACGCCCGCTCCTAGTCCTGCCATCATTTTGGAACCGTCGAAATACATAACCCAGTTGGAGTATGTGTCGTACTCTTTAGGGAGTTCAGCCTCTGTCCATTCAGCCATGAAGTCCGCTAGTACTTGGGATTTGATGGCTCAACGCGGTTTGTATGTTATGTCGAATGGAAGGAGCTCAATGGCCCATTTGGCTATCCGGCCCGTAGCATCGTGGTTGTTTATTATATCTTTGAGTGGTACTTCAGAAGCCACTGTGATAGAACATTCTTGGAAGTAGTGTCATAGCTTCTGGGATGCCATGAGGACCGTGATAATGAGGGTGCCGGGATTTGCATGGTGTGAGGACGGTGGATACGTAATATACAGGCCTCTGAAGTGGGAATTTGTGTCTGTCCTGCTCTCGTTCCACGATGAGCACGGAGCTCACCACCTGGTGTGTTGCCGATATGTATAATAACATGGCTTCACCGACATTTGGTGCGGCCAGGATTGAGTTGCTTGCCAGCAGGGTTTTTATTTCTTCCAGTCTGGCTATTGCCGCATCCGTCCACTCGAAGTGATCGGTGCGCTGGAGGAGGCGATATAATGGCAATGTTTTTCCCCCGATCTGGAGATAAAGCGGCTTAACGCTGCCACGCACCCAGCGAGTTTTTGGACCTATTTAAGGTCCGTTGGTGTGGCTAATTGCGACAAGGCTCGGATTTTGGCTGGATTTGCTTCAATTCCTCTATTGGAAATGATGAAGCCCAGCAACTTTCCAGCAGGAACGCCGAAAACACACTTTTCCGGATTGAGCTTTATGTCATATGCATGGAGGTTGTCAAATGTAAGACGTAAATCGTCTATTAGTGAGTCAACGTGCCTAGTTTTAATGACAACGCCGTCCATGTATGCTTCAACTGTCTTGCCGATCTGTTTCTCCAGGCATGTTTGAATCATGCGTTGGTAGGTGGCCCCTACATTTTTGAGCCCGAAGGGCATGGTGTTGAAGTAGAATGGCCCGTATGGGGTAATGAATGCCGTTGTGGCTTGATCGGACTCCTTTATTTTGATTTGATGGTATCCGAAATATGCATCGAGGAAGCATAACGAATCGTGTCCTGCGGTGGTATCGATAATCTGGTCTATGCGGGGGAGGGGGAAGGGATCCTTAGGGCGGGCCTTATTGAGGTCTTTGAAATCGTCGCACAGGCACCAGGATTTATCCTTCTTTGGCACCATCACCAAGTTTGCTAGCCAGTCCGGGTGTTTTATTTCTCTAATGAATCCGGCCTCAATTAACTTGGCTAGCTCCTCCCCCATCGGTTGACGCTTGAGTTTGGAAAAATGCTGCAGTGTTTGTTTGACTGGTTTAAATCCCTTCAATATGTTGAGGCTGTGTTCAGCCAATCTGTGTGGGATCCCAGCATATCAGAAGGGTGCTAGGCAAATATATCCCGATTTTCATGCAGAAATTCTCGTAGCGCGGTGTCGACCGTTGGGTCCAGTTGTGCCTCAATAGATGTTGTCTTCTTGGGGTGTGTTGGATGGACTTGGAATTTGACTATTTCTTCTGCTGGTTTGAAGGAGGTGGATTTGGGTCGTTTGTCCAAGATTACGTCGTCCTTATCCACCGTGGAGCGTAATGCGGTTAATTCTTCAGCCACGAGGGCTTCAGATAATGCCTCAAGGGCCAGCGATGCGGTTTTGTTTTCAGCGCGGAGTGCTATGTCAGGATCACTAGCGAGAGTGATTATGCCATTGGGCCCTGGCATCTTGAGCTTCATATACCCATAGTGAGGTATAGCCTGGAAGCGTGTAAATGCGTCCCACCCCAATAGGGCGTGATATCCGCTGTTGAAAGGGGCCACTTGGAAGGTTAGTTCTTCGATACGATAGTTCTCCGGTGTGCCGAACACCACGTCGAGTGTGATTTTTCCCGCGCATCGTGCCTCTCGACTGGGAATAATTCCTCGGAAGGTTGTGCTACTTTGCTTGATGCGGCTCATGTCTATTTCCATTTTACTGAGTGTATCCTCGTAGATGAGATTTAGTCCGCTGCCGCCGTCCATGAGAACCTTGGTGAGTCAGAAGCCGTCCACGATCGGACTGAGGACCAAGGCGGTTGGTTCCTGAATTGTCCTGAATTTTGGTTCGTCCTCAGCATTGAAAGTTATGTCCATGTCGTCCAAGGGTTTGTTGCTGTGATTCGGCAGACTTCGGCAAGGTCGCGGAGTGCCCTTTTACGCTTATTGTTTGAAGCGAAGGTCTCGAAGACCGTCAGTACTCTGGGGTCGTCGTCTTCTAGATTATATTGCTCTGGGTTATTTTTGGTGAGGATATCCTCACCGCTCTTGGCCACCTGCCGGAGTACCAACATGCTCTAAGGTTGTGAGTTGATATAGTATCTGGTGTTGTATGTAGCTTGCATGGTCCATCGAGCCATCCCTCCAGAACGGTTCCACATTCCGTAATGGGCTTATATTTCTTTGTTATTGGGTCGGGCGTGCCACTAGGGTGCGTCCTTTTCACCTGAACGAGGGGTTGGGTGGAAACCGGCGGTTCCCTGCCGGCTGCCTGAGTTTTCCAAGCGCTTTCCATTGCGCAGTACTTGTATACTATGGTTGCCAGGTCTACAAAGCATGTTATGTGACGACGGTTGATGGTGTTGAGGATTCCTTTCTCCGTGCAATTGCTGCGGAATGCTGTGATCGCGTCTTCGTCGTGGCAATCTTCAATCTTATCTTTGACAAGGAGGAATCTGGCCCAGAAGTGGTGGGTCGTTTCCTTATACTGCTGTCGTATGTCCCTGAGAGAGCTTATGTCTGGGGGGCGGGTGGATTAAAGTCCGAATCCTGACCCAAATTAGGATCCGGAGTTTGAAGAATCTTCGGATTTACTAGTTTGGGCTCCGGGTTGTCAGCTGATTTTTTGTGCTTGTCGTCTAATTCTATGTTCGGAGGACAGGACCTATCTTTCTGCAGATAGGTGTTCGGCTCTTCAAGTTCGGAGATCCAAACGTAGTTCGTCCTTAATATAGAGGAAGAGTTGCCGTCTTGCACTACAAAAAAAGACACATCCGTGACATTTTGGGCTGAACGAATTTTTTTTGTCATACATATGACACTTCTATGATGACAATTGTGACAAAACCCGGTATCATCATAGATGTGGTGGGATCCTACTTCCATGACAAAAAATCATGACAGAAAATGGGCTTTTCGTCCTGGGCGGGCCGGAGACGCAGCTGCATGACATTCTTTGGGCCGTCCATGACGGAAAAAACCGTGGTAGAAGCGAGGGCGAGGAAAATTTCAGGGAGTTCCCGGTTACGGTGAGAGGTCAGGGGCCGAGCGATGCGCGTTTCTCTCGTACACGTACGCGCGTGTGTCTGAGGCATTGGCTCTAACTGAACCCGAGCGATTGCACTGTAGGCTACGCGTTACTGAACCCGAGCGATCGATCGATGGCAGTTAACTGAACCCGATCGAGCGATTCCTTCGCTACTACTGCTAACTGAAGCCGGTCGATGCTGCCTCTGGATGAACAATGAGCGTTGCAGGGGGGGTGGATGAACAGTTCCCGGTGGGGGTGGATGAACAGGACCCCGTGGTGTTGCCTCTAGATGAACAGGACCCCGATCGATCGAGCCGGTTGGGGTTGGATGAACAGGACCCCGTGGAGGGCTGGATGAACAGGACCACCCCGTGGAGGGCAGGATGAACAGTAGACGGTGGAGGGCAGGATGAACGGTAGTTGTGGAGGGGTGGTTGAAAAAGAGCCCGTGGAGAGGGCTGGTTGAACAGTAGCCGGTGGAGTAGCGCGCGGTGGAGGCTGGATGAACAGGAGCCCGTGGATGAACAATCGCAGGTGGAGGCTGGAGGAGGTCGACGGTGGATGAACAGTAGCTCGTGGAGGCTGGAGGGGGTCGATGGTGGAGATGAACAGTATCCCGTGGATTCCTGTTTTGCGGTACGCCACACCCCTCCTGATGAACAGGACCCCTGTTTCGACCGTAGCGCTCCAACACAAGTCCGTTTTGTCCGTTTTGCGGTATGCCACACCCCTCCCGATCAACAGGACCCCCGTTTCGACCGTAGGAGGTCCGTTTCCTCTGTTTTGCGGTATGCTAGTCCCCTCCTAATGAATAGGATCCCGTTTCGAACATGGCCGGTCGAACACAAGGCAGTTTCCTCCGTTTTGCGGTACGCCAGGCCTCGTTTCCATCGCCTGTTCCGTCCAAGCCCTCCCGATGAACACGACCACGCATTCCGTTCCGACCCAATCGGTTGGCTCCCACGCGTTCGGTTGCCTCCCCATGAACACGACGCATTCCGTTGCCTCCCCATGAACACGACGCATTTTGTTGCCTCCCCATGAACACGACGACGACGCTATTTCTCCGTTCTGACCCAGCCATGTACACGAGCCCTGGCCGTACGTATGCGCGAGTAGGCGTTCAAGACCCCGCCCGTATGTACACATGCGTGGCCGTATTTTCTTTCTTGCACCCTGGCCGCTGTACGTACGTGTACATGCTACCTGCGCGCCTCTACTACGACACATGCGCGCCTCTACTACGACACGTGCGCGCCTCTACTACGACACGTGCGCGCCTCTACATCGACCAGTATGTACGTACACGTTCGCGACCAGAATGACAACGCTACGTACGCTTCGACCAGGTGGGTCCTGACTGTTAGGCACTTCCTTGCCTGCGAAGATGTAGCTGGTGGGTCCCAGCAGTCAGGGGGCGAATCGTTTTTTTGCTCGGACGCACTTCCTTGCATGCAAAGATGTAACTGGTGGGTCCCAGCAGTCAGGGGGAAATGTTTTTTCGCGAAATACAGTGGCCCGTCCGGTGGGTCCCAGCTGTCAGGTGGAGGAATCATTATTTTCCGCGTAATAAGGAGGCACTTCCTTGCTGCGGCCATGGACCCAGCTGTCAGCCTCTCCATGTACAGTCCACGTCCGATGGAAGTCGTTCCTTGACCACGTTGACCACGCCACGCCGAGAGCACCAGGGCGGTGGACGACGGCAAGGCCTAGGAAGGTGACGACACGGAGGCAGGGAAGACTCGGCAGTTGTTTCCCACGCGGAGGGGAGTACGACTGTACGAGGGTTTACTAGTTCGTCTGCCATCGCCGGAGAATAACAACAGGTGTGGGTGAGTAGAGGGATGGCTAGGCCAGCGATGGGAGTACGGTCGGGCGGTGAGGCCTGCGCGACAGCACAACCGGCCGCGAGGAGGAGGGAGCAGGCAGTCCCGCCGGCGCTTGTTTGAGCGGCTGGAGCAGGAAGAGCAGAGATTGAAGAAGCACGACGGCCGTTGGATGGACATCCAACAGTCAGTGCTTGTGCATCAACGTTTTTTTAGGAAAGCCTCAAATCTGTGGAAAACAGCATACAACCCATCTGCCATTATTTCTAATAATTTACAGCCCATTTGCTAATTCTTAAGGTTTTTTTGGAGCCCATATTCTTTTTGTTAGCATTACAGCCCATATTGTGGAAACAGTTAAAAAATTATACGAAATTTTGCATATTTCGGTGCGGTCCGAACTGTTTTTAATCCCGAAATTTCGACTCACATTCAAACTGATTTTAAAAATAAATGTATATCAATATAAAATCCAACAAATTCTCGACGCATAAAATTAATGTATTTTAAAATCTTGAAATGAAAAAAAAGATATTTGAAACTAATTGCCGGTTTGATGTGTTTTTAAAATGTACAACCCATTTCTCATTACTGATGGGCCATTTTCTCGGCCAGCCGAATGAAAGCTCTCCTCGTCTTGAAAGATTTGCAGCCCAACAGGCCTGACAAAGCGACTTACTTGGCAAATCACAAAAAAACTGGGATGTGGCCGTGGACCCAGCTGTCAGCCTCTCCACGTACAATACTCTTCCGATGGAAGTCGTTCCTTGACCACGTTGACCACGCCGCACGGAGAGCACCACGGCGGTGGACGACGGCGAGGCCTAGGAAGGGGACGACACGGCAGTGGAAGCGCGCGGAGAGGACTATGAGGGTTCACTGGTTCGGTTGCAGTGTGAGGCTGCCATCGCCGCAGGGCCTGGCCAACGGTGGGAATAGTAGGGGGCGATGAGGCCTCTGCAGCAGCACAGCCGGCCAAGGGAGGCAGGAGCATGCGGCACGACCGGCGCTGCTTTGGGCGGCTGGAGCAAGAAGACCAGAGGTTGAAGAAGCACTACGGCCATTGGATGGACATCGTACGGTCACTGGAGCTAGAATCGTTCATATTGACTAAGTTGACAAAGCCCTTCGTGCCCGTCAACTTAGTAGGCCCACAAGTCAGCCTCCCAGCAAGGTGGGTCCCAGCTAGCCGGGGAAGTATTCATGTTTTTTGTGCATAATAAGGAGGAACTTTCGATGGGTCCGAGCTGACAGCGGGGGGAACGTTTTTTCGCGAAATACGGTGGCCCGTCCGATGGGTCCCAGCAGTCAGGGGGAAACGATTTTTTTCGCAAAATACTGGTGGCCCGTCCGGTGGGTCCCTGCTGTCAGGTGGAGGAATCATTATTTTCCGCGTAATAAGGAGGCACTTCCTTGCTACCGCCATGGACCCAGCTGTCAGCCTGTCCACGTACAGTCCACATCCGATGGAAGTCGTTCCTTGACCACGTTGACCACGCCGCGCCGAGAGCACCAGGGCGGTGGACGACGGCGAGGCCTAGGAAGGGGATGACGTGGAGCCGGTGAAGACGCGGCAATGGATGCCCACGCAGAGAGGAGTATGAGGGTTCACTCGTTCGGCTGCGGTGTGAGGCTGCCGTCGCCGCAGGGCCTGGCCAACGGTGGGAATAGTAGGGGGCGGTGAGGCCTCCACGGCAGCACAGCCGGCCACGAGAGGCAGGAGCAGGCGGCACGACCGGCGCTGCTTTGGGCGGCTGGAGCAAGAAGACCAGAGGTTGAAGAAGCACTACAGCCGTTGGATGGACATCTTACGGTCACTACAGCTAGAATCGTTTATATTGACTAAGTTGACAAAGCCCTTGGTACGTCAACTTAGTAGGCCCATAGGTCAGCTTCTGAAACGGTGCGCCCCAGATGTTAGGGGGAGGAATCATATTTTGGGCGGGTGAAGCTAGAATATTCGAGATTGAAGAAGAAGCACGGCATCTGTTGGATGGACATCCAACGGCCACTGCTGCTAGAACCGTGTGTTGACTATAAGTTGACAAAGCCTTGCATACGTGTCAACTCTGTTTTTTTAGGGGACGCGTCAACTTAGTATGGCCAGAAGTGTGTGGCAGAGAACTGATAGCCCATTTGAGATTTGTAAGAACGTGTAGCCCATTTTTGAATTCTAATGGAATTTACTACGGGCCATTTACAGTTTGTTAAAAGTACAACCCATTTCAACCAACCGTTCAAACAGAATTCAACAAAATTTCCCACATTTTGACGGGATCCGACATATTTTTATCCCAAAATTTCTGGTCAGATTAAATACAATTTCAATATAAATTTATATTACCTAAAAATCCAACGAAACATTACGCTCACAACAATTAATGAAATTAAAATTTTCAATATCCAAAAATAATATTTTATAAAGTAATCACGTGTTTGGTGCATTTTTTATAGTTACTGCCCAGTTTTTATAATTACATCCCATCTATTATTTCTTAAAGCCCATTTTCTTGTTAAGCCTAATGCATCCCTCCTAGGAAAGATTTGCAACCCAGCGGGGCAGAGAATAACAACTTGACCTTGCCTGGGTATTCCTAAAAAAAGTATAGCTGGGCTAGCCATTTTCAGCTTGAAAAAAAATAATATCTGGGCTGGATATCTAGCCTGGGCTAGACGGGCCACGGCCCGCCCAGTTAATACCTGCAGTGATGTTTTCGTTGTTGTTCAGAGGAGAAAAATTAATATCTGGGCTAAACATCGAAAAACTCTGCAGTGCTCACACCTCAAAAACACAAATACTACTCGAGCTGCTTGGTCCCAGCTGTCGGCCGCTTCTTGTGCAATTCTCTCGTTTATTTACTACTACATAGGTTGACAATGGTGTGGGACCATAATGTCAGGAAACCAGGGGGAAGCAAAATAAATTACTCCAGCGAGCGCTTCCACCTCTGCCTCGTTGTCTCCCGTGGAAACCCCTTTCCTCCCTTTTTTTTGCTCGGGCAAGGACCAATGCATGCAGCACGTCCATGCAGTTATTAGGCAAGAAATAAAAGCACTTTGCATGCTATGAATTACGATGGCCTGCATGGGTAGCTAATAAGGCATCCTCTTAACTGTTGCGATTAAATGTTGTGTTTAGAAGAGAGAAATATTCTTCTTTTCCACAAATCTGCTTGCACCTAGGTCGTGATGCACCTTCTAATACGACTTATTCACCTAGACGGAGGGAGTATAGTTTTATACACATATATATATAATAAGGAGGCACTTGCGTACGTGAGGCTATGGACCTGGTGGGTCCCCATTGTCATCCTCTCCAAGTAAAGTCATCTCCTCGCCCGCGCGCGCTTTCCGCCCGAAACAGTCAGCGCCGCCCGCCCCGCTTCCTGATGCAGGCGATTGCTCCGCCTTCAAACGACACAAGTGCCGTCCGTCCATCCATCTGCCGCCCATATTAATGATACGCAGTTGCCGAGGCGGCTACTCTGGCGCCACACGTCCGTCCCTCCGCTCGCCCACCATTGCTATATAAACTGTTGCGCCGGCCATAGCCGCAGTCATCCGCATTCGTTCCCTTTCTCCTGTCCACACCACTACTGCCCACCATGGCTTCCTCGCGCTCCTGCGCTCTTCGGGACGGGCGGACGATGGACCACAAGGAGATGGAAGCCATTGCTGCCGACCGGCTAGCCGGTAGGCAGACGGAGGACGACGACGTCCCAATGGAGAACATGGTAGTCGACGATCCGGCGCCAACCCCCTCCTCCACGCCATCCTCTTCGGTGCATTGCACCATGACCATCGGCGAGGCTCGTGCCCAATATATGGACAGTGTGAGGCAGATGCGTCATGAGCAGTTCCGGGAGGCGTAGGCCGACACCACCTACAACCACCATCTCCTCCAGGAGCACCTGCAGGCTAGGCGGAGCAGGAGTCGCTGCTCGACTCGTACCGCTCCGCCCGCAAGGGCCGCCTCGAGCGCTGGCGGTACCGCATGCGGGTGGCGGAGGCTGCGGCCGCCTACAAAGAGGCTAGCAAAGAGGGCGATGAAGCGGGCGAGGCGCTCTTTGGCGAGACCGAAGATGAGGCAGAGGACAATGCCAGCTCTGATGAGTCCCCGCTCCGCTGGCGTCGACGAGGCCCTGCTCCGCCGAGGCCCCGCGGTGCCAACAACGAGGCAGAGGACACCACCAGCTCCGCCGAGGCCCCGCCCCGCCAACAATGTGGCAGAGGACATCGCCGGCTCAGCCGAGGCCCCACCCTGCCAGCAACGCGGGGGAGGATTTCCACCGCTCCGCTGAGGCGCCGCCCGCCGGCAACGAGACAGAGGACATCGCCGGCTCCGCCGAGGCCCCGCCCCGCTGCCAACAAGGCCGCGCCACATAGAAAACGAGGAAGAGTAGAACACGGTATGTTGCTGCCACTCGGGTCCAAGTAAGGCCACCGCTGCTACCCTCCTGTTGATGCCAAGCTAGGCGGGTTGACCATTGACGGCCGATTAACTTCTTGGCGGCGACGTGGAGTCAGGGAGTTCTGCTGGAGAATAATGTTGCTTCTACTTAACTACTGGTGTAGTTGGCTGACTGACACATGGGCCCAACATGCCACATGTCAGTTACGCAACTGCACCTGCAGTTAAGTCACTGAAGCTTCTGTTCGGCTCAGCGGGACACAGGTGGGTAGATTCGGTTAATTAATTATACCTCCAGCGCACCCCTTTTTAGTTGAAGAATGTATGAAATGTAATGAAATCTGGCATGTTTATACCGTGTATGAATGAATTTATTTTGATTAGTTCGAATTCCTGTATCACTAGCATTGGATGAACATGCAAAACAATATGTACTAGCATTATTCCCAGGGTGATCACCTCGTTTGCAGCAGTTTCACATGTACTCCCTCCAGTCCTTTCTAGTCTACATACAAGTTTTTTCTACAGTCAAAGTATCTCTACTTTGACCAATCTTATACAAAAAAGTATGCACTTTCACAATGTGCGAAGTAAAAAGGAACAGAAGGAGTACAAAGAGTTTGAGCAGCTTTTTAGCGTTTATGTACATTGCAATCAAACACACAGGCCTGGCAATTCATAGAGAACATTCAAAACAATCGATGATTATGCATCTCAGCGACTCACATGTCAGAGGCAATATTTACTTCACAACTAAAGAATAAATTAAAAATTGATCGACGCTGCTGACAGCAAAGGGCGTCCCATTCGAAAATATCAAACGCATTTCTTGCTAAAATCAATGAGCAAAATTTGATAAGGTTGTCCCATTCCAAAATATCAAATGCCTACGATTGTGGAATGGGCAGGGTTTGCCATCAGTTTGGACATTGACATGGCACCTCGTGCAAAATAAACTAGCTGTTCTTTTTGTGCAGTTCCACCAAAATCAACCAAATTCGCGCGTAGCTTGTATGATTTCGCCCTTATATGTTGCAATGCCATGAACTTATCGGCACCTCCTTTCTTGTGGTGGAAATGAATGATTCGATGTATTCATGAACATTTTGTGCAGTTCCCATTGAAATCAAGCTGAGCACCCCTGTTTGCACAAATACAAAAAAGTGATTAGTATAGAGCAAACTGTACTATGAATTGACAGTTTCAACAGGCACATACATGGTCCATGTAGAGCACACTTTTAGAAAAATGGAACTCACCAGAAAGAATCCTAGAACAACATTATACTCGCACATCACAGCAAAAAAATGGAGATTTTATCAGTCCTTCTGAGCTGAAGTTAGTTTGGTACGTGGGGAGTAATGTAACCATCCTTCAACTGCTCCTTCTGATGATAAGATAGACAGGGCTTCCTCAACCTGGCATAATCGGAACTAGTCATTTCACGTACTCCATATTCTTCTTCAAAGGAAGATGATCCTATTGTGCAAAGACAAGAGGACTACTACATGCTAGCATCACTGTTTGCTCGAAAAAAGGAAAGGAAATATTTAAAACAACACAGATGAAGCACTTCTCAAGGACAATACCACTTTTTCATGACAGTATCTAAACAGTAGCACAACACCAATAGAGATGACAAAGCTCAATCATATGGATGAAATATGTGGGCAAGTACCAACATTTGTCAGGAGGCTTATTGTGTAGAGCATACAGATGAAGCAATTCTCCGAAACCATCTGTTGCTATCTACGGTGGTGGCCATGCTTACTATATACTCCTCGATTAGTTTAATGTCTCCAACATCTTCTTGTGCAATTCCATTAAAATATATGGTATCTTCAAAGAAGACCCCAGTTTGCACAAGTAGAGATAATTACATATTACATTAAGAGTGGAATCAAATCAGTGGAAAAACAATTCCTCGTTCCAGCCATAGCAATAAATTAAGATGCAAAACTATATCATTACTTGTGTCATCACAGTTCCGGTGCTTCATTACAGCACCGGGAGTTGATTTTTGTTTTTCTTCCCCTTGTTCTCCCCCTTCATCACTTGGTTCAATACCAAAAAAGCTTCGCTTTCAATGTAAGATTTGGCATGTCAATTACAGAGCACAAGTATAGTACTAAACTTAATTTTCTGATGAAAGTGGAAAAATACAGGCCAGCAGTTGTGAAATATCCTTATCTTACCTCAATGGGATATTACGATGCACATACAGATTGGAAGTCTTGTCTCCATTTGTGCAGTTCACTAAAATCAAGCAACATTATCGTACAAGTAGCACAACATATGAATGCACACTCCAGAACCATGTGAAAGAAGGCTAGTACTGACCTCTCATGATGCGGAATTCAAACAACTCACAAAAAGATCTGAACCAAATTCGCCTTAACGGATAGGAAGTAAGATATCCACTTGTGCAGTTCCACTAAGATCAAGCAATCAAGCAAGGTTGTCGGTGTGACATTTTGGTTGAACTGCACAAAACACTCTTAAAACAAAAGTGTTTTGGGCAGTGCAACAAAAGGTCACAATGGCAACGAGGTGAAGCAGATAACCCTGTTTACACAGAGGTGCAAAGGCAACAATTAGTGGTCAATAACGGTGGATGACACAGAAGCCAACTAAAAGAAGCATCTACCTTATCTAAATGGGAAAGAAAGCAAGACAGTAGCATTTCTCAAACGGTGGCATTGATTAATATTAACATACAGATTATATTAACAATAAAATTCGTTAAACATGTAATTTGCTTTTAACTATGGCATTGCATCAATTTTCCAGCGGCATTATTAGAGGGTGTTTGTTTATAGGGACATTTTGGTGTAGGGACTAAAAAAACTCCGTGTCAGTCCCATATAAACCAAAGAGGAGGGACTTTTAGGGACTAAAAGTGGGCATTTGGGACTAAAGAAAGAAGACCCCGAGAGAGTCTTTTTGGGACTTTTTCCAACAGTTGGCCCTGCCATGCATCGCACCTTGTCTCTATTAGTTCATTACTAGGAGTAACATGGTCTTTTAGCATGTCATTTAATAACCTCTAGTCCATGTTTAGTCCATGGAACCCAGCAGGTAGGGACTAGGGAGTTTTTAGCCAAACAGGGCCTTAGATTAACAACAACTAATGAGTTGCATGGGACAGTGGATGCACCAGCACCATGTGCATCTACCGATGTACTGTGGTCATGCACAGTCTGTTGCAACAAAGAACAAACAACCAAGGAGCATATTTGTGTTGGTCCCAGTTTTGTTATCTTTAGACGCCTTCCCTATGTGAGCGCAGCAAATCTAGTCCTGCTCAAACTCTACAGCCTTGTCCCTTCCTTTCCTTTTTGAACTAGTACTTTCGCCCCTTCCTTTCCTCTTTGAACCACGTCCTAGATTTATGCGATACAACTTTCCCCACTACTTTCCCCCATTCCTTTCCTCTTTGAACCACGTCCTAGATTTATGCGATACAACGTTCCCCACTACTTTCCCCCATTCCTTTCCTCTTTGAACCACGTCCTAGATTAATGCTATACAACTTTCCCCCTTCATTTCCTCTTTCAACCATGTCCTAGATTCATGTTATATACAACTTTTCCCACTACTTTCCCCCACTCCTTTCCTCTTTGAACCACGTCCTAGATTCATGGTATACATGCAGCTAGAGCAATGCATGTGGAGTAAGTAAATTATACCTTAAGGTTCTTGGGGCGTGGTTCGGTGGGCGACGGGACGGCGGCAAAGAAGAAGGGGTCGGAGGCCCTCCCGCGCCGCCGCTAGGTGGAAAGTGAACAGCTGCGCTGGTAGTCCCTCGCTGACGGCGACAACGTTAAGCCTCCTTCCCTTCCCGGTGGACGGATCCTGCCGGCTCTTTGAGCAGCAGTGAGGGGAGAGAGAGGCCAACGAAGTCTTGTTTAGATCTGGAGAGGGCGAGAGAGTGTGAAGAGAGCAACTACAAGTGCTGAGTCTCCAGCGGGGGAGGGCGTGAGAGTGTGAAGAGAGCAACTACAAGCGCTGAGGCTCCAACATGTATATATACTGGAGAGAGTGTGTGTGAAGCGTGCAAACCCTAGAAAACATTTTGACCAGTCAAAGAATCCTCCTGGTACAAATTATGCTCAAGTGTAGTTATCGAACCCGAGACCTCAAGTTTGATGAGCGAACAGGCTAACCAGCTACACAACCCTCCCGTTATGTTCAACGAGAGGGAAATAACCTTTTATACATTCCTGCATTCGTGTGACAAGCATGCCATGTTTTTTTTGTGTGTGTGGGAGTCATTGGGATTTCAATCATAATCGTGTCATGTGGCTTTGGTGGTAAGACTATCCATAGTGGTGCAGAAATAATGTAGCCTTAGTCACCTTACCTCTCTCCACGTAGTATGTTGGGTCCCACCAGTCAGAGGGTGAAACAAACAAATTAATAAGAAAAATTAAAAGCGCCAGCAGTGTATCTTACCTCACACATCTTGCTACTGCTCGGGAACACTGTCCAATTGATCCCTCTGTTCGCTCACGTACTATTTTAAGTGAATCCTTATTATAACATGCACACAAATTTTGGGCACTTGTATTCGACTTAAGTCAGTGTGCCACCGTATCTCGTATACTTACTACTCCCTCCGTCTAGGTGTAATAAGTCACATTAGAAGGTGCAACGGGACCAAGGTACGTGTGTGTGTGTGTGTGTGTTTAACACCATGTGTGTGTTAGAGAGAGTGATAGATCGACCTACTCCTACAGAGTGATGTTGTGTAGTGTACGATTTTAGCTGCGAGAGTCGGTGCATCCTCTCGTTTCCGGGTGTGTCCGGTAGGGACATGCAGACAGCTGCCACGCCCGCTCCTGACCAGCCTGGCCCACCCAAAGCCCCTCCATCGCCCCCGCGCGCTTCCTGCCCGAAACGACCAGTGCCGCTCCAAAGAATCGGTGCCGTATTCATGCCCGGGCAGAGCGAACGCGACCTCTCACTGGCGCAAGAGTGATGGTTGCTTCATCCGTCCAACTTACTGCTGGGTCTATGTGATTTGACGGCTCATTGGTCTTTATTACTGAGGTGGTAGGACTCCTGGATGTCCCACGCTTTCGGCGAAAGGAGGTATACTACTAGTAGATTACAATTTTCTCCATTCTTATAGCAGAGGCATGCAAGAGCAGTGAAAACACGCAGGCTCAGTGATTACATGGCCCACCTCACACTATCACCGTGCGACACCTAACTCTTTACATAGTACTCCCTCCGTTCCTAAATATTACTAGATGAGTCCCCATGCGTTGGCGCGGAACAACGGTATATCTCTCTGCGCAAAATTATCGATTTCATAGAACAAAAGAACTCTATAACCGCATGACAAATGTGGTAGCCAAACTAAATAAACTCCCATCATCATTTAGATCATCCCACGTAAGGAAAAAGATCAGCCAACTCCTACTGCATAATGGGATTATATTTTTCTTTTTGACATGTTAATGGAACTTAAAAGCTCACTTACATGCATGCTACCGGTGCATGCTTGCATGCAGACATGTTGATGTGATTTAAAACCCAGTCACATGCATGTGGCTTAGTGCGGAGCCTCTCAACGTCAAGATCAGACAGCTATTATGGACTGATTTATTTCATCTAACGGCTACATCAATTTTGATGACGTGGCTCAAGGAGAGGATAGAGAATTCCTAGTGGTGGGGGCTAGCTATTACTAGTAGATATAAGTCTTTGTAGAGATTAAACTACATACGGAACAAAATGAATGAATCTACACTTAAAATGCATCTTTATACATCCGCATGTGGTTCATGGTGAAATCTCTACAAAGACTTATATTTAGGAACGGAGGAAGTACTAGTATAGTACGTACTGTAATTTATCAGCGAGATAAATTTGTACAATGCTATGAAGCTTCCAGCTTCTGTTACATGTATCTTGCGTCTAAGGTTGCCCGTTGCAACATTTCATCAAATACAAAGGAGACTAACATGCATGCTATTGCATCTCAATGATTGACAGATCATAGCAAATATGTACTCCCTCCGTTCCAAAATAAGTTTCTCAACTTTGTGCAAACTTTAGTACAAAGTTGTACTACTACTAAAGTTGACACTTATTTTGGAACAGAGGCAGCTAAAGAAAAAAACGATCCATGTAGTCCCTATCCCTTGAACTGTGAACCCTGACCAGGCTTCAATTTGCTGGCAATATTCGAGCTTCCTAATAAATGAAGTTTGCAACCTTTTGACCATCAGATCATTTTGTGCAGTTTCACAAAAATCGAGATGAGCATCCCTGTGGCAAAGAAATTGAACAAGCGTGATTAGAATAAGATTACTAGGACTAGTTGATGAGACATAAACTCATCACAAATATAGTATGTAGAAGCCAGTAGAGGTATGTGCGGGGCAAATAAGTAGAGAAATATCCACAGGGAGTGATGTGGGCAGCTGGAGCAGTGGTGCAAGCCGGCTGTAAAGGGAGTTGTACCTAAGGGACATAGCTCAACCTTGAGAAGGGCGGCGGGAGGCGGCAACTGCCCATGTCGCGGCAGTGAGCAAGGGACGAAGGAAACCTCACCGGCTTTGTGAGAGAGAACGGCAGGGACCCCTGATCGGGTCGTGCCGACAGTGGGTTTTCACCGTCGGCGACGGCCACCGCATCTACACTAAGCATCCACCCCTTCCCCAAGCGGACGTGATCCGCCGGGATGTTAGAGATGTGGCCACAGTCATTTTGTGCGAGAGAGTGTGAAGAGAGCAACCCCAGCAAGCAACCGTGTAGGTTGGCCCGTCCTGACTATGTATATAGTGGAGTGGTTTCCTTTTCTCTCCATATGAACCTATCATATTGCGTACGTGCCACTGAAGAAAAAAACCTTTATTTATAAATGACGTGGCACCTACTACTCGTTCTCCTATAACCTTGCGCTTGGCATCTCCAAAATATTAACCTTGCGATTGGCTCTTCGCCTCTTCGGGAAGTCGAGCAATAATAGTAGTGCAGTATATATCGTTCTGGCTATATGAGACTGAATGAATTGCTGCATGTCCACCACGTGGGCGAGGGTCGAGGGGCGAGGGAGAGTGCTACATACGGAGCAAAATGAGTGAATCTACACTCTAAAATACATCTATATACATCAGCGTTTGGAGTATGTACTAGTAGAGTTCATATTGAAATCTACTAAAGGACATATATATTCCAAACAATATGATATAATCTCTATAACCAAGGTAGTAGGGACGAGGAGTAAACGGAGGGAGTAGTAAATTTTTCTCCTCGTCCTGCGAGCCACCGCGTGCATGGGCGAGGGAGCGGGCGTAAGGCATAGTAAGCAAGCTTCACCTCATCCTGCGAGCCACCGCGCCCGTGGGCGGGGGAGACGGCGTACTAAGCAAGCTTCTCCTCGTTTTGCGAGTTGACGGGACACATCAAAAGTACTCCAGTGTATAGAGCCTTGCCTCTAAGGTAGGCCCCACATGGTTTGCCTCTTTTTTAACATAACACGTCAAGTCGCAATTTGTTTGTTCACCCGTGGTAGACGATCCTCCCTCCACCAAGTGGACAACCAGTACACGTGCCAAATTACCACGTGGGCTGCCTTTTTCATACAGAAATGAGCTCCACCGTGTACCCGTGCGGGTGTGGTTGGGAAAGAGACGGTAGTACGTGTGCCGCGCATGCACCTCTTCTCTTCATGCACGCCCCCCACCTATGTGGGTGTGTGTGAGAGATACAAACCGCGTTCGTGAGTGTTTTTTGTTTTGTGGTGGGGGGTGGGGTGGGGGGTTGATTTCGTGAATTATTTGTGGGAATATGTGTCGATGACATCTCAAAAAAAAATTTGCATGCAATGTGTGTGAAATGGAGGCCTATCCATATCATACATAGAGGGTCGGGCAATCCACGAGAAGAGAGGGAGGGGTCATAGCTATCGATAGAGTCGAATGGAGGATCAAGTGGGTGGGTGCGAGATCGATGAAGAGAGCCATCGAAATTGTGTGTGTGTACAAGTCAAAGATATTGGGCGACTGGCCTACCGGAACGTTAGAGGGCACACGTCAAGTTTGTGTGTGGCAGGGAGACATGACTATCGGAACCATACTATACATCAAACAATCTCACATTTTATTTGAATTTGTGATAATGTGTGGCGTTTGCAGCTTACAACTAAATATCAAACAATCTAAACAATACTATATATCGAACATTCTCACATTTTATTTGAATTTGTGGTAATGTGTGGTGTTTGCGACTCACATCTAAGTACTTGTAGGCGTAGGGGGCGGGGCACCATACATAATGTGATAAACACATTATACATATGAGACATGGTTTAGATTATGAAGATCGAGCTAGAGCTAGAAATGTAATGTGATTTGAAATCAAAATAAAGTGGATTCAAAAAATCTAGTTCGAGATCATATAGTACACATAGTTCATATGTAACTCGAGACTAATCATGTGGTGTGCTGTGAAGATAATACACAAACGGTGGTTTAACTTGACAATAATGATGATTGTAGATCTTATTAAAATAGAGAAACGAATTCAAATGCTTTGACTTCACAACAATCATTACTGTAGATCTTATTCAAATAGAGAAACGAATTCAAATTTAGTTCATATTGAAGCGGTAGTATATACATTTGGAATGCACTAAAACATTCATTTGAGTAGTAGGTTGCATGCATTATACACGTAGTGAAATATTTTAATTGAACATAACATGAATTCAAAGTTTTGAATGACATTTGTAGGGTGCATTGATTTGGTACAGTACACGTTAGGCTTGTCCTGAAATTTCAACCCGCGCCTTATTAGCCCAAAATATTTAAGATATATCTTTGTCTCGTTGTGCTCCGACAACTCCCTCCATCTCAACCCGCACCTTGCTATTCCGAAATTACAACGCGCGTGAAAACTCCCACCTCCTGTGAAATCCCGACACGCGAAATGCCCGTGGTACCCCTGAATCGAAAGAACCGCCTCAAATCGGTGGGGGTACTTTCGTAACTTACCCCACATTTCGGACAAGCGCGTCTCTAAGCCATGGTTCCCCACTGCCATCCCATCCGCCCACCCATTCGTACACAAAGGCTGCGAAAACCTGCGACGAAACCCCACACCCTGCTCCGTCTGCCACCCAGCCGGAGCCTCTTCCCCGACGATGTCGTCCATAGCAACACCTCGACGTCCCTCATCCACCGTACCGGATGAGGATCCGTCGTCGATCTCATCGTCCCGCCGGTTCAGCCACCCCATCCTCCACCTCCAAGGAGCTGCCCCGACGTTCCCCTTGTCTTTCGCGCCACCTCCATTCCCACACCGCCGTCTTCACCTGCACCACCGGAAGAGCATCATCATCACCATTTCCTCGGATGAAGCTGCGGCCTAATCGGTGCCACCAAAGAGGTTGTACAGTAATCACCGCATTTTCTTCTTGATCCGATCTCTCGGTGCTGCCGGCGCTCGGTCTCAAGCCGACACGGCGTGGCTCCATCCACGGCGGAGTCGCCGGCCACTTCCTCCACAGCGTCGCTCCCTCGGTGGTGACGTCCACATTAGTAGGACCTGCTGCTGCTTTAGCTCTCGCTCGCGCTGCTGCTCTGCTCTTGCTCTCGGTCCCTGCCTGGTCTGCTCTTGCTATTGCTCTTGCTCGCGCTTCTGCTCTTGCTCTTGCTCTTGCTTGTGATGCTGCTCCGATTTAGCTACACTTCACTCCGATGCCGTCGGGGTGAAGGAAGAACCAGCCACAGCGGGGAGGGGGGCTCGCCGGAGAGGTACCCCACTATCTATCTTAGGGTTCAGGATGGGGGCGGTGGTCGCCGGTGGGGCGTTGGCGGGGCGGTGGCGTGGGGATCGCTGGAGAAAAAGCTCGGCACAGGGGGGCCTAGAGGGATGGCCGGGGCGGCGGCGGACCAGCAGTGGAGAGTGTTTTCGGGCGGGCGGGGCGGCACACCGCCGGCCGTGGGCGGTGGGGGGCTGCTGTTTGGCCGGCTCAAGGGGTGGAGGTTGAAGATGAACTGCGGGCCCTTGATTTCGTATCCAACGGCTGCAAAATCGACTGACCAGAGATGAAAAAGTCAATCGATCGACGTGTAGCCTCACCTTGCTAGCGCGTTCAGTTTCGACAGCAAAATTCAGTTTTGACAGTTAAGTTCAGTTTCGATAGTTAAGTTCAGTTTCAACAGTTAAATTCAGTTTCGACAGTTAAGTTCAGAGATGAGCGGCTGATGTATTTTACATCTAGCACTTTGTGTTTATGTATTTTACGTCATGTATTAGAGATGCTATTAGAATTCCACTCAGGTTAACGTTGTTCGTTGTCTCTCTTGTCCTGCTTCAGCCTCGGTGTCGTACAACTCACCGGAGCTGCTCCAACGACAAAACCCTCCATCACAACGGAGCAGTACCTCGGGCTCCATCTCCAGACGCCTAAGATATTCTTCCCCTCCTCCGACAGCCAAGTCAGCCGGAGCATCCTCACCGGCCAACCCAATCACGCTGAGATCGACATGGCTTCGCCAAAGAGGTTGTACACTTGTTGCATCTCTTTTTTACTCTACATGTTATATATATTGTCCACTGAGCACACGGATTTGTTCCTTTAGTGTCTCCTTGAAAGAAAAAACGTAGGAATTTTAATTTTCACTTGTCCTCCTTTTCAAATTCCTATTCATGAAGCACAAGACTAAGAGATAGTAGCATAATAGCATTATAACCGTACATTTTCTTGTAGTTTGACTTAATCTCACCATGCTTCTTTGCATCCTGTGATCTTCCAATTGTTGTGAATCAAACACCCAGATTGGCAGAAATCCTGTGTTTTTAAATTCTCTGTTTTGCACGTGCATTCCTATCCTATTCCTATCTATTTCCTATCCCTACATTGTTGGAATCCTCCAATTCAAACAAGCCCTTACAGAATTACTTCTCTTACAGATAGTTGTCAAAGAAAACCTTGCATGGCTTGTCCCGCTCCTGCTGCGCCGTCGTCCACCCTAACTCAGCTGCTCCAACGACAGAAGGGTCCAGCACAGCAGGGATCCGGCCTCCAGACTGTCTTTCGCCGCCTCAGATCTTCTTCCCCGCCGCTGGCAGCCATGAAAATTGCACTACCTTCATCAACCGAGCAGATGACCTCGAGGACTACACGGGTCCGCAAGAGAGGTCGCACTCTTTCGTGTCTGCTTACGTTATGCATCGCTTAATATTACATGCTACTTTATCATCATGTTCACCAATTAGACTCTGAGTCAGCTCCAAACTAATGGTCAAACTTGAGTTTTTAAATGGTTGTGGGGCACATATCGGGGCCGCTATCAATAGTATCTATCTACTATCTGGTTAATCTTCGGTGTCTACTATGAGTTTCATGTTGGGTGGGAAACAAACAGTAAAGAAGCCATTATCTGTATTTTTTAACTGAAGCCATTATCTGCCTGCTATTATTGGTTTTGGGTCTATCCACAGGTTGCTACCATCACTCTGAATTTTGCATGCACTCCTTACATAATCTCACTATGTTTTATTCCTATGCATGACAGATATTGTAAACAATGGAACTGAACATGTAGAGCAAAAGAGACGAGTCTTGTGTGGCAATAAAATTTCATGCAGACGTCGCCCCATGGTAGGCGCAAAGGCAGCCCCCCCTCCATGCATTTTGGATTGTAATCGAGAGGAAGATATTTGTTCTGAGGGGGATTCAGAAGGAGAAGACAACTCCTATTTACCCCCTGAGGTCTTCGCTCTAACTTGGCATCCTAATGTTGGTTATATCATGCATATGGTGTCTTGCACTGCTTACTTTATACATCAAATATGTCATCTGCTTAGTTTAGACATCCTTTGTGCGAATGCCATCTGTTTAGTTTATTCATCGTTTATGTGAATTATGCAACGCCATCTTGTTTAACCAGGCATCATATATGTGAATTTTGCAATGCCATCCTGCTTAGCCAATCATCTTATATGTAAATTATATCAGGCCATCCTTTTTTTCGTTACATATTACATTTGTCAACAATGTTATTACATTCAACTGCTCTTCGTGTGCATCAGCCATTTGACACGGTGATGGCAAATTCTGGAGTGAAAACAAGGTCTTCAGAGCAGACTATGCTATCTGACGAAGCACATACCTCGCTGGTTACGGATAGCTCCTTAGAGGAGGATTCAGAGACAGATGACCAGTCCTATTCCCCCCCCCCCCGAGGTGTATGCTCTAACTTGGCAGGGTTATGTTGCTCATATCGTGCGTATGGTGTCTCGCATTGCTATGTCATTTGATTAGTTTAGACATGCTTTGTGTGAATGCCACCTGTTCAGTGTCTAACTACCATATATGTGAATTATGCATTGCCATCTTGTTGCAAGACATTATATATGTGAATTATACAATGCTATCTTGTTGCGAAGGCATTATATATGTGAATTATGCAATGCCATGTTGTTTAGCCAATCATCATGTATGTGAATTATATCATGTTATCATTTTTTTGTGTTATGTGTTCCATTTGTCGACAAGGTTTGTATATTCAACTACTCTTCCTGTGCATCAGCCATTTGAAGCGGTGATGGAAGTATCTGGAGTGAAAACAAGGTATTCAGAGCAGACAATGCTACCTACTGAAGCAGACATCTTGCTGGTTACAAAGAGCTCCTCAGAGGAGGATTCAGAGACTGATGACCAGTCCTATTTTTCCCCTGAGGTCTATGCTCAAACTTGGCAGGATTATATTACCCATGTCATGCATGTTGTCTTGCATTGCTTAGTTTTTACATCATATATGGATTGCCATCTGCTTACTTGCTTACTATATAAATCATATATTTGAATTATATCATGCCATCATGTTTACATAGTGCATACACATCACCTATCTGAATTATGGCATGGCAACCCATTTAATAAAGACATCATATAGTTATATCATCTCATCTTGTTTAATGTTTACAGTCATCATATTTTGAATGATGGCATTCTATCCGTGAATGTATGTGAATTATGGCATGCCAACCTATTTAATAAACACATTATATAGTTATGTCATGTCATCCTGTTTACATAATCTCATATTTTGAAATATGTCTTTCCATATTTTTTAGTTAGCCATCATAATGTGAAATTGTGTCATGCTATCCTGTTTAGTTAGCCATCATATATGTGAAATTGTGTCATGCTATCCTGTTTGGTTAGACAACATAAATATGAATTATTTCATGCCCTCTTTTATTCCCCACTATCCATTGCACCTGTCTATCATACAATGTCTACACTTTCAATTACTTTTCTTGTTTACCAGCCATATGAATTGGAGAGCGTGATGGCAGTATCTAAGGGAGTAACAACACGGTCTTCAGAAAAGATAGTGCTACCAGTTGACGCAGATAGAACCACTGTTGTACTTGCCCAAGGACCAGATCCACCACACATAACCCGGACTCTCGCAGATTGTACCCCTACCCAATTGGACAGAGAACCAGCTACACCCCTTCTAACCCCAACCCCGACAGATAGTAACCCGGTTCCAGTTGACACAGCACCGTCTCCACCACAGAGCACCCAAACACGAGCAGTTAGTAAGGGAACTGCAGTGCCCAAAGCACGAGGACCACCACTCTGAATCCCAACTCAACGCTTAAAGGAGAAGAATATTTGTTCTCAGGTCAGGTTATGTAGCTATGGTTCATACTCCTTTGCTCTTGCATTACTGTATTTACTCATACCAACTATTTTCAAATTTGAAGGATGGAATTGAAACTCCAATGGCACAACAGGTATGTTTTAAACCTGTTTCTTTAACTGGTTTGTTGTTGTAACATGCTCTATGTTGATTTCAGTTTCAATTGAATAAACAGTTATGTTCTCATGTCATGCACATTACAAGTGTTGTTATTGCTCTATAGTTACCCACACTTATATTCTGTCTATTCTGCTTTGTCTTGAACAAATATTATTTGAACTGTGTCTCTATCTTGATTTGGCAACAAAAACTAGAATGATATAGACCATAAAGTGACCAAGGTACATAGATATATGTTTGTTTCATGTTGTTATCCTGTCCACTTTACTACTGAACTCATTTACCAAAATGAGTTTCATATACAACATGGTAAACATATGATGTGTCTGCTTGTTTCTCTTTTAGAATGCGGACAAAATATTGGAGAACAGTACCATGTTATCCAATGGTAAAGGAAGTAATGCAGATAAGGTTCAAGATAGTGAGACATCCTTGTTGGTCTCCAAGAAAGCTGATAAAAACTATCTTGATGATAGTGAGGGAACGCAAAAGTACTATCTTGATGTAGTGTTCGAGTTACTGGCCACTACTGTTGGCACAAGCTCTTCGAACTTGCTGCCTGAATCAGTTCGTCTTCTTGACTCTCAACTTCAAGTTGAAAGACATCGATCAGACGTGCTGCGGCAGGAAGCTGAAGGACTGAGGAAGTCCCTGCAGAATTCATATGCATATTTTCTGATGCAACAACAAGCGTTGGAGGATTTAAGCGCAAAACTAGAGAAAGTTAATAAGATTGCTAAGCATCTTGCCAGCATTATGGGTACCCAGGATATTGTTTCTTGAGATCTTCTGAAGTGGTTTCAGTTCTGGATTTTTTTTGCTGCGACGTTTATTTGCGCTGGTCGCCAACTTTGACAACCAGTGTATATGATATGCTGCTTTGTTCCCTATATTTGCACTGGTGGCGAACTTTGATGCCCAATGGATGTAATATGTGTAATAGCCGTGATAGCCTAGAGTTAGTTGCTTGCTTATTTATTTCCTTGTTGTCTTGTTTATTCGTTTGCTTGTAGTCATTACAGTTCTTTTTCCGCGGTTAGCTAGTGGCTGCAATAACCTATTTTTTTAAACTAGGCCACAATAACCATGGGCTAATATTTACTGTAGTGACACTGGGCCTCCTACTGGCCGTAGAAATAGTGGGCCTTCTACGGGCCGTAGAAACAATGGGCCTTCTATGGGTCGTAGAAATAATGGGCCTTCTGCGGGCCGTATTATCAATGGGCCTTATATGGGTCGTATAATCGATTGGCCAAACATGGGCCAAACAGACCGCATTATGGCCGTAAACGGGCTAGAGTTGGAATCGTCCGTTCATGGGCCGACCATAACTGGCCATCGTTAATAGGTCGTATTTGATGACGCTATGAAATCGGCCCAACGTATTAATGGACCACAAACGGGCCGACTGTAACCACGGGCTGAATTTGGCCCACAGGCAGAAAATGACAGTAACGGGCCGTAAGTAAACGAATGCTGGAAATGAGCCCAAGAATAAATGGGCTCTGAGAAGGCCGAAAGATAACATGGGCTAGAAACGGCCCAACGGAATAACGGGCCATTAATGGGTATAAAGTGATACACTGTTCATTACGGGCCAGTTTCACCACGGGCCGTTAATGGGTGTAAAGTGATACAATGTTCATTACGGGCTAGTTTCACCACGGGCCGTTAGTAGGCCAAGAGTTACATAGGGCCTCATATGGGCCGAAAGGCGTCATGGGCCATACATGGGCCAGAAGTGAAAATGGGCTGAAATCATATTGGATGGCCCAGATGATGCTACCGGGCCTAATTCGGATAGGGCTTAATGGGCCTTGGGTTAGCGGGCTGTAAATGGACTATAATCGAACAGGCCGTTAACAGGCTTTCCATGGGCCGGCCCGCCAGCTTTTGACCAAGTCAAATGGGCCAGCCTTTTCACAGGAATGCGCCTCTATTGGGCCGTGCCACATGTCGACATATCATAGGCGCCTTCCGTCCAATGATTGGTTGACATCTGTCCCAACGATGAGCCGACACATGTTTCCTCCAGCCAATGATGATTTTACACGTGGAAAATCCCCATTGGTCAGGGCTGTTAATGGGTTATCGGATCCAAAACCCGACCCGATAGCTTAACGGTGTTCCGTTACGGTGGATGCCATGTGTCGGTCACCCTTGATGAAAGCACTTCTATGACGCACGATTTACCGTCATGGAAGTGGACACTTCCGTGATGATAATTTTGGTAATGTCATGGAACACTTCTACGACAGCACAGGTATGACTATCTTGATTCTGTCATAAATTTGTCATGGATGTACATGCATGACAGAAAACACGACCTACTGTGACAAACATGTATCATCACGGAAGTGTATTTTTTTGTAGTGTTGCTCCTCTACTACCGCTACTTGATGGGTGATCGGCGGAGTTTTAATTTCTCTCTGGTCGGGTTTAAGCCCAATCGATCATAGTCCATGGCGACCCCCAAGGCGGCGATGCGATCTAGGAGCTTGTTTAAAGATAGCAGCTCCGCCGGATCCATCTGCTTGGAGTACTTAGAGTCAATCTGATGAGGATTTTTGATGACCCGAGAAGTCATTGTCGGCTTAATGGCCGAATGGGCGGTCATAATGAAGCCGCCCAGCCGAAGGGTTTGGCCTGGGGGCAATGCTCCTCCGCAGGTGACGTTGTCCTTGAGAATAAGGCGAGCCATCGATCCTATCTTTTGACGGAACAATGGAACTCTCAATGAAAGCACCAATGTCGGTGTCAAAACCGGCGGATCTCGGGTAGGGGGTCCCAAACTATGCATCTAGGATCGATGGTAACAGGAGCGGGGGACACAATGTTTACCCAGGTTCGGGCCCTCTCTATGGAGGTAATACCCTACTTCCTGCTTGATTGATCTTGATTAATATGAGTATTACAAGAGTTGATCTACCACGAGATCGTAATGGCTAAACCCTATCAGTCTAGTCAGGCTATGATTATTCGGAGGGTGTCTACAGACCTAGCCCTCCGGTTTATATAGACACGGGAGGGATCTAGGGTTACACAAGGTCGGTTACACAGAAAGGAATCTTCATATTTGGTCGCCAAGCTTGCCCTCCACGCCAAGAAGAGTCCCATCCGGACACGGGCAGGGTCTTCGGTCTTCGTATCTTCATAGCCCATTAGTCTGGCCCATATCCAATAGGTCAGACGCCCGAGGACCCCTTAGTCCAGGACTCCCTCAATGGGCTCCACAGGGACTCTGATGACGAGTCCGAGTGGGAGAGCGTCGAGTCCACAGCCGAAGTCCGTATGTCTGGCACCGAGCCGCATGGCCCCCTAGGGTAGATCGGCCCCCGTGATGGGCACGTGGGCATTTTGCAGAGACACAACAACGACGACCAGGGGGTTGATCGCTCTCCCCACCATGAGCCTTACATTCCCTAGGCTCTCACTCAGGAGCAGCATGACGAGCTCCATCGAAAGAACGAGCAGGCCCTACACACTTCCATTACTAGGACGACTCCCGAGGTCCTGGCCATGGATTCGTCGCGCTTGGCCACTTTGGCCGAGCGAGACCACCTAGAGCAGTTGCAGAAGGATCTGGATGACCTTGCTCTCCATCAGCCCAGTTCCAGTCGGCGTAAGCGTCGGTTGTTCCTGAGTGATCAACCTCGAAGGTACCAGGTGCTCAACATCCCATTGCAAAACCTGGCAGTGGCTACCAGGATCGCTGATTCTATTCAGCCCTCCAACTCAGCGGCCGGGGAGGTGATCCACCAAATCCAAGTTCTCCTGAAGACAACTTTGTTGCAGAACATGACAGTGTCACAGTCCCGTGACCGCATCCACAGCGCATCGGTTCATGCCAAGACTGTTCAATTGGCCCATAGTCCACTCGGCTCAGGGAGGCTCTGGGCGTCACCCCCCTCGAAGATCAGTACGGAGATTGAAGGCATGACCGAGTCACTTCTTCCCGGTGACACAACGATTATGACCGCACTCAGATGCCCCCCTCTGTGGAACATCTCATATGGGTGCCAGCCCTATGATGATAGTCATTTGCGCGGGGACGATCAAAGGCCGAGTCCACTACACCATCCAGAAGACCTTCAAGACCCACGGTTCAATGCAAGATCCATTCTCGCTCAGAATCTGGTCGACAGGGGTCGGGCCCTATGGGAAGGTCTCGACACGGACGTTCCGAGTGGTTCTGCACCTTCCGGCAAAGAGTGCTTCAACCTATACATTCAGGCTGACACATCCCCAACAACTTCAGGCTGGCGACGGGTATCAGCAAGTTCACTGGCGAGTCGAAGCCAAAAATTTGGCTGGAAGATTACCAAGTGGGGGTTAACACGATGGAGAATCTCACTGAGCACCAGGCAATATGCGCCTTCAAGGCCGGCGTCAGGTATCGAGAGCTGACCCTAAAGTTCGGCCGAACTAAGATCCTGACTCTCAATCGGGCAATGGAAATAGCCAGTCAGTACGCCAATGGCAAGGAGGAAGATCGGCTGAGGAGCAGCAAAGGCCGAGCTAGAGACGCTCATCAGTCGGACAACAACAAGAGGAAGAAGCCGAAGCGGAAGGCCTAGGCAGCTAGCAATGCCAAGGTCATAGCTTTGGCCGGCCAAAGCAAAGGCGAAGGCTAGCCAAAGCAGAAAAAGGAGTGGGCAAGCAAGAAGAAATCTGCCCCGAAAAGTGATATTCTTGGTCAGCCCTGCCAGATTCATACGAAGAAAGACGGAAGACGACAATCTGATTCTGCCGAAGCACACCACTCGGGAGTGTCAGCTGCTCAAGCCAGAGATGCGACAGGATTCCTTAGGCAACAAGGATGAGGACGACGATGATGATGGGGGCAAGAACGCCTCCGGGTACCCCAACATCGAGAAGGTCCTAATGATCTTTGTTGTCATCGAAAGCAAGAGCTGACTAAAGGTTATTAACCGGAAAGTCGGTATGGCATTTCCAATTGTCACTAAATACCTTGACCAGGACAAGACGCCCATCACCTTCGATCAGTCAGATCACTCGGCCCACATACCGACCCCTGGGCGGCAGGCTCTAGAGGCCCACCCAGCTATAGGAGGCGTCTGACCGCGTAAGGTCCTCATGGACAGCGGCAGCGGGCTGAATATCATTTACGCCGATACCTTGGAGGTGATGGGCATCCTGATGCCCGACTGAGCAAGAGCAGTGATACGTATCCAATGTTTCTATAATTTATGAAGTATTCATGCCATGTTTATTATAATTTTGTATATTTTTGTGCACTTTTATATTATTTTTATGGACTAACTTATTAATCTAGTGCCAAGTGTCAGTTCTTGTTTTTTGCATGTTTATTGTTTCATGGAAATACCATACCAAATGAAGTCCAAACGCGATAAAAATTTACGAAGATTTTTTATGGAATATATGTGATATTTGGGAGGAAGAATGAATGCAAGACGGTGCTCGAGGACCCCACAAGGCGCCAGCGTGCGGCCTACCCCCTGGTCGCACCCTACCGCCTTGTGGGCACCTTGTAGGTTGATTGATGCCCTTTTTTCGCCGCAAAAAATATAATTTCCAGATAAAAATCCCCTCAAAATTTCAAGCCAATCAGAGTTACCGATCTTTGGGAATATAAGAAATGGTTTTTGGCCAGAAGTAGAAGCACTGAAACAGAAGGAAACAGAGAGAGAGAGAGAGAGAGAGAGAGAGAGAGAGAGAGAGATCCAATATCGGAGGGTCTCTTGCCCCTCCGGGTACCATGGAGGCCAAGGACCAGAGGGAGAAACTCTCCCCATCTAGGGGGGAGGCCATGGAGGAGCATGCTGGAGGAGGAGCCTCTCTTTCCCTATCTCTCTGTGGTGCCGGACTGCCGCCGAGGGAACCATCGCTGTGGTGATCGTCTTCATCAACATCACCTCCCTCATCTCTTTTCAGCGGTCCACTCTCCCACACCCTACTGTACTCTCCTACTTGAACATGGTGGTTTATGCCACGTATTATTATCCAATGATGTGTTGCCATCCTATGATGTTTGAGTAGATTTCTTTTGTCCTTTGGGTTGTTCGATGATCTTAATTGGTTTGAGTTGTATGTTTTATTTTGGTGCTTTACTATGGTGCCTTCCATGCCGCGCACATGTGGGGGGTTCCCGCTGTAGGGTGTTGTAATACGTTCGTGATTCGCTTATAGTGGGTGGCTAGAGTGACAAAAGCTTACACCCGAGTAAGGGGGTTGTTGTGTATGGGAGTAAAGGGGACTTGATACTTAATGCTATGGTTGGGTTTACCTTAGTGATTTCTAGTAGTTCCAGATGCTTACTAGAGGTCCAACCATAAGTTCATATGATCCAAGTACGGAAAGCATGTTAGGTCATGCCTCTCCCTCAAATAAAATTGCGATAATGATTACCGGTATTGTTATCAATTACCTAGGACAATTCCGCACACCATACCATCATTATTCCACACTCGCTACTTGTAATATAATCTAATATATTCCAACTTGATTTAGTCAACACCTGTATTTATATTTTAGCTCTCCGATATCATGCAAAGTTATCCTCTTTATACCCACAACGTAGTTTTATTTCTCGTTTCTAGATGAAAGCAAACGCTCGGTGTACGTAGGGTTGTATCAGTGGCGGATAGGACATGAGAGAATATTGATATTACCTTTAGCTCCTTCTGGGTTTGACATTCCATACTTATCACTTCCATCTTTGGAAATTGCTACGATGATTCCTTGCACTTAGGGATTATCAAGCTCTTTTCTGGTGCCGTTACCGGGGAGCAATAGCGTGGGGTTAATATTTTTGTGTATGCTCACTACTATAGGATGCTGCTAACACGACACTACGATCAGAGACCCTTTGACGAAACTGTGTGCGATGCATTAATTGGAAATGGTGATGTAAAAAACCGTCAAAAAAGGTGCAAAACATTTGCGATGGATGATGCATCAAACACGGTTCAGATTTTAGTTGCGTGTGCGATGAGGGGCATATAGTTGATCTTTACGAACTGTTTGCGATGAGATAGAACAATAGAAACGGGCGGCCAAATCAAGGTGTGTGCGATGTTACGACATACAGTTCACTCTGATGAACCATTTGCGATGATTGAGATGAACACAAACAATTCGGCGTAACAAGATGTGTGTGATACCGGGCAAACAAGTCGGTAATCAGAATTGTGTGCGATCATTATAGACAGCCCATATGGTCTTTTTTTATGAATTGTGTGCTCATTAGGGCACACAGTTCACCAAACCAACCTATGGGCGATAATGTAGAAGATCTCTGTCGAATACATATTACTAACCGTCTGTGATGAGATTGACAAGATAAACAGAGATATATACAGTATGCTTAATTTAGTCCTTGTTGTTGTTGTTGTTGTTGTTGTTGGATGGCCCCGCGACATCGTCTTGGCGAGGACGCTTCTTGCTGCTGATCGTTGGCTTATCATCATTGCCGTCGTCGTCATCGTCATTGCTGTCGTCGTCCTCCTCCTCCTCGTTCGACCATTCCTCCTCATCATCATTGACGTCCTCTTCTTCGTCCTCCAATGGCTCCTTGTCCGTCTGGTTGTCGTCTGACGACTCTGGAGGCGGCGGCCCTTCCATGAACCGGATATAATCGAGGTCTGGGCTCGACGCCGGACTCATGGAAGACGAGCGGGATGATTCCAATGTTGACCTATCATCGGGCGCCAGACTGCTGGCCGAACTATCATCCTCGCTGTCGCTCGACATGGCTGCAGAGTGTGTGCCAATGTGTAGCGCGGCCTGCTGGGGACGATGAAGATGGTGGACACTTAAGTGTGCGGGGTATGCAGAGAAGAGGAACTGCCAATTGAAGTGGGGTTTTTTTCTTGCATGGGGGGGGGGGAATTGAAGCAGTGGTTGACGCATTATCTAACCGCTGATATAATCAACCACAATTATTTGTACCCAGTCGCTCCAAATTCCCGGGGTTGTGCGGGACTCCTATTGGCTATTTGGTTGGTTTCCCTTTTCAGGACAAAAACAAGGAACGAGTTTTGGGATTATGCATCGGTACCGGTACGAACAGAGTAGGACAATTGGCAAGCAATACATTGAGCTCTTCTTATTGATAAAGCCAGTAATAATCAAACTAGAAAGGAAAAGAAAAATTTCTGCATGAATCTCCGCATAATATCAATGGCATAGGACCTAGATGTGCATTACTTAGAGCGCATCTAGATGTGCTTTAGCAATACTGTCAAACAAAACCCCTAATCATCATTGCAAACAGCGATAGAACATGGCTAATGCGACAACCACAACTACACATGCTAGTTCCTTCTTGTCTCTTTCTTTCATCTGTTGCCTGTGATTCATTCTTTCTTGCTTCATCGTACTGATTGTACTTTCCAGATCAGTCAGTTTCTTCTTCAGCTTTAAGCTATCTTCTTTGAGCTTGGTAATAGCACTCCGAGCCTTGCCATGCTATTCTTCATCCAGCCAGTTAACAAAGGCACAAGCCGCATATCCCTGCCAATGTTAAATAGTATTGGATGAGCGGTGGCATTAACTAAAGTGAAATGATGAACTTAATTAGCACTAACCTCTAAGGGGCAACTGAGAAACCGCCTACCAATATCAAATCCCTCTATGCATACACATCGAGTGGGAGTGTACCCGTGCACACAACTTAGCTTTTGGTACTTCTCGGTGGCGCAAAACTCGGAGTCGAATTCGTGTTGCGGGAGTCTGGAGTCATGCTCCGGATCCAGTGGTAGATCGCTTTCCTTGGGGGTCATTCAAGACGGATTCAGCAAGGAGCTATACTTTGGACATGCTAAAATAGATCGGGATAGATTGGAACCTGACACGATGGTTCTGATCCGTAGTACACCTGTCTTCTGATGACCTTAGGAAAGTGCTCGGCAGCGACCGCCGTCGTGGCAGTGATACGAGCAGGAGCAGCCGCACCGAAACCATCAGCACCACTCGTCCACATTCCCCCAATGTTAGCGTCACGCGAGGGAATTTGGAGGCTATGTAGGGATTTGGGGGAAATGGGGAAACTGTGGAGATAAGCTGACGGTCGGGAACTACTTATGGCATTATATGTTGTATATGGCACACTGTTTATAAATGTCGTTTGTGTGTTAGGTATTACAACGTCACACACGATTTCCGCACCAAATCGTGTGAGAAGACAATGTAGGTTAGACACGGTTGCTGTTACATAACTGTATGTGATGTACTATCATGTCCATATAATTGAGTTACAGTGAGATACCGTGTAAACAGCCGCTCTGCGGATATATCCGTCGAAAGAAACAGCCACTCTGCGTATAGAGATGGTGGCGACAGCCTAGGCAGCGGCTACCAGAGAAGAGGTCAATCCTCGGTCAGTGGGTGATGGTGGCGTCATAGGAGGTCAATCCTCGGTCTGCGGCGGGAGATTGGAGGATCTCAACCATCGAGGTTGGCGGCGGCGTGATTCAAGCACATCCATCACGGTCGATGGCGGGATAGTGGAGGTCGAACTTCAGGCGGCAGCCGCACTAAGCTTTGCTCCTCGACCCTGCTGTCTTGGCGTGCCGCCGCATCGCGCTTGTCTGTCTGCTGGGTGGAGGTCGCCGCGTGGCTAATTAATTAAGGTATTCTTTTCATGAGTGGCTTAATTAAGGTATTCAATTCCTAAAGGTAGTGTTGTACTAGTACTATGCGTGTAAATTGACTGGCCATTAATTTTTGTCATTGCACGTCTGCATAACAACATGGAGCACCCTCAGTAATTATTAGAATAAAACCTTGTGATTTATGCACGCATCTTTGGCCAGCAGTTAATCCGTGTATTAATGTTTTTGTTTTATTTTTAATTACCATTCGTGTGCTACAGATGGCATGATCTTGATGGATGAAGAATCAGAAAACCGCAGATTTTATCAGTGGCGTGATAGAGTTCATGAATTTGGCTGAAAGTACAAAGAGGAGAATTGGTGATGAGGATTACATCC
The DNA here is from genome assembly GCF_018294505.1 of Triticum aestivum. Taxonomy (NCBI): domain Eukaryota; kingdom Viridiplantae; phylum Streptophyta; class Magnoliopsida; order Poales; family Poaceae; genus Triticum; species Triticum aestivum. Next base: position 151,244,755 of record NC_057803.1, on the reverse strand, counting down.
TATGTCCATGTACTGATTGTGCCAATACAGAGTCACATGAAGTTGCAGATGTCCAGATGCACTTAGTCTCTAGGGGATTCATGGATGGATATACACGTTGGACCAGACACGGTGAAGAGGAGGTCATGGATGAAGATACCCAGGGCAGCGGGATGCCAAACCCCGATCAGTGTCACATGGATGTTGAATCTAACATCGGGGCAGATGCGTCCAGCTACCAATGGAACACCGAAAAGCCGAAAAGCCCACTGGAAAACCAAGATGTCAATGCAAATGACGATGATCTTGATATGCCAGATTTTGCTGCTATGATTGCAGATTTCGAGGGCCCAAAAAAGGATATGATTGGGTACAAGGATCTACCAACCATTGATGCAGACTCCAAGAAAGAATTGTATCCATGTTGCAAAAAGAAATATTCTAGGTTGAGTTCCACCCTAGCGCTTCTCAGATTTAAAGCAGCAAACGGTCTATCAAACAAGGGCTTCACAGAGATGTTAGGTCCTTTCAAAGAAATTCTTCCGAAAGATAATGTGCTCCCCAGAAGGACTAATGAAGCGAAGAAAATTGTTTGCCCATTGGAACTTGAAGTACAAAAGATACACGCTTGTGTGAATGATTGTATATTGTACCGTGGTGAGTACAAAGATTAGCGTGCATGTCCCACATCCAAGCATCTACGATACAAGCGCAGGAGATCAAAGGACAAGTACAAATTGGATGACAAGATCAAGACAGGAATCCCGTTCAAGGTTGTTTGGTACTTGCCTTTAATTCCAAGGTTGAGGCGTTTGTTTGCAAACCCTAGAGAGGCAAAGAGGTTGCGGTGGCATCATGATGAGAAAATTGTGGATAGGTTTATGAGGCACCCGAAAGATGGGGATTAGTCAAAAAAAAGTTTGAAATTTTTTCCAAGGATCCTAGAAGTATAAGGCTCGGGGAGTGTACTGATGGGATGAATCCTTTTGGCGATATGAGCACCAATCACAACACATGGCTGGTGCTTCTGTGCATATATAACCTAGCTCCTTTGTTGTGTATGAAGAAAAAATACATTATGATGTCAATGATTATCCAAGGACCGAAGAAACCTGGAAATGACATCGACATTTACTTTCAGCTACTGGTAGAAGAACTGCTAACAGTGTGGATAGATGCGCCTGCTATAAAATGTTATGATGCTTACAGAAAGGAGATTTTTGATCTACATGCGATGCTAGTGCACACCATTCAAGATATGCCGGCATTAGGCAACACATCGGGGCAGAAAAAAAGGAGATGTAGGGTGTGTCACATGCATGGATAGGACAACCAGTAGAAGACTTCCCAACTCGCGCAAAATAGTGTATTTGCGTCATCGTAGGTTCTTGCAGAAAAATCACCCATACCGAAATATGAAAGCTGAATTTGATGGTATGGCAGAGGTAGGTGCGGGCCCAAGACCCTATGACGGGGAGGTGGTCCACAACATGGCTAAAAAAATTAATGTTGTGCTTGGCAAGAACCACCCTTTGACGGTGAAACAAACACCCAAGGATCAAGTGTTTAAGAAGAAATCGGTGTTCTAGAAATTACCTTACTGGGAGATTCTACGTGTACGCCACTGCATCGATGTCATGCACATAGAGAAGAATGTATGTGAAAGCATCCTTGGTACTCTGCTCAAGATTAAAGGTAAAAGGAAGGATGGTGACGGTTCACGACTCGATATGCTTGCTGGTCAATCAAAACGCAAGAGTGAAGCAGAAGATGATGAAAAATTCATCAAAGCTCGCCAGAGTTACAATTTCAGTACAAAAGAAGCAACACAGTTCTTCACCTATTTGTTTTCAGTTAAGACACCCTCTTCCTACTGCGCAAACATCAGAAGTCTCGTGGATGTGAGCTCAGGTAAAATGAAGTTGGGACACATGAAGTCACATGATTGCCACATAATGTTGACACAAATCCTCCCGGTGGCCATCAGGAATCTGATGGACAAAGATATAAGAAACAGACTCATTGACCTCTATGATTTCTTCAACCAACTATGGCAGAAAGTTGTAAATCCTGAAGAGTTGGATCATATGCAAGATGATATTGCAAGAATATTGTCCAACCTAGAGATGTTTTTCCCACCGTCATTCTTTGATGTCATGGTCCATCTCACTGTGCACTTTGTCGATGAGATAAAGTATTGTGGTCCTGTGTTTCTTCGCAACATGTATCCCTTCGAGCGGTTCATGGGAATACTGAAGCGCTTTTGTCAGAACCGAAACCATCTAGAGGCAAGCATCCTACAAGGTTATACCGCGGAGGAGGTGGTTGGGGTTTGCACGGAATACATGAAACAAATACCTATAGGTTTGCCCCTCTCTCGCCACGAGGGAAGGCTGAAAGGTAAGCCGGTCCTTGCTGGCACGCAAATGGCTGCACCTAGAGAGTTGGCAGAGAAAGCCCATTTGACGGTATTGCTTAACAGCCCCGTTCTCATCGCTTATGCCAAAGAACACTTGGCGGAGATACGCCAAAGATTCTTACCAATGGTGCCTTCATCAGATGTGGAGATGAAGGAGCACACTAAGAGCTACGCCGAATGGCTGAAGAATCGTTTGGCACAAGGATCCATCGATGACATTGCTACGTGGTTGGCACAAAAGCCATCACCTACGGTGTTGACGTACCAAGCATATGACATAAATGGATACACATTCTACACTGAGGAACGTGATCAGAAGACCTCATATCAGAACAACTCTGTTCGAATAGAATGCATGACTGTAAATGAAGCTGGTAAAAGGGTATACTGTGGAACCATCAAAGAGATTTGGGAGCTTGACTATGTGAAAGTTAAGGTGGCATTATTCAAGTGTGCATGGATCCCTCTTGGTCAGGTAAGGATTGATGAGTACAGCAAGACCTGAGTTAACAGGACAATGATGGCATATCACGCGGACCCATTCATTCTTGCCAGCGATGCTACCCAAATTTTCTTTGTGGAAGACCCCTTGCATTAGAACGGCCATTTAGCGATGCATGGGAAGAGAAGGGTACTGGGTGTCAACGATGTTGCCGATGAGGAAGATACGATGAATTTGACGAGTTGCTAGCCAAGGGATCATGCACCCGTGTAACAGAGCAGCGTAAAATCATCAAAAACCCAAGTTCATTCGGGGTCAACTTAATGATCCCAGTTCCCCCATGTACATAGGAATTAAGCCGCAAGACTAGTCTTTATGCCTATCCTGCAACTTAATTCGTCCAATTTAGAACTGTCGCGTGTATTGAATTTGTGAGTTATGCCTGGTTTTCTGTTGATGTAAGAACCGTTAATATGTTGACCTTGATATGCTGTCAGCTCAGGCAATGAATATGAACTGTTTTTTTTGTTGTTGTTGTTATTATTATTATATCTGTAACATCCCAAATTTTCAATTTGGAATGTTATACACAAGATCATCATTGCATATCATATTTATTGCATTTTGGTAGATCCTAGAAATTTCATGCAACTCAAGGACCCTCGGAGAGAGTTGGGGATTTCGTTATTTTCATATTTGAGTTATCTCAAATTTTGAAAATAGGATCATTCGATTTTATTTATTTTATCTTCAATTATTTCTATTATAAAAATTATGAGAGAGGGAATAAAATGACTTTCCCAAAATAAAGAAATATTGAGGATTTAATAATTAAAAAATCAAATAAGATTTTATTTGGTTTATTTGCTATTTTATTTGAATTTAGGAAAAATGTGCATTTTTCAAAGTTGCATTTAGGCCCCAAATAAATGTTCATCCTGTGCGGATTGATTTTATAAGCCGGGGAAAATTTATTTCGAGATTTTTGGAGTCCGTTTAGTATTTCTTTCGTTAGTTTTTCTGCGTGGAATTATTTAAAAAAAATCCGAACCGACTCCGGGCCGTACCCAAGCGGGACTCCACCCGAGGGGCCTTTTTAAGCCGACCCCGCCAAGCCGCCGAAGCCCACCAGC